>NW_027422275.1:0-207378 GCF_037893015.1 Macrotis lagotis | reverse complement strand
AGAGTAACGGAAGGCAAGGAAGGCAAGGGAAAGCAAGGGAAGGCAAGGGCAACGAAAGGAACGGCACGGTAAGGGGAAACAAAGCTAAGGCACGACAATGCAGGGCTAGGCAATGCACGGCAAGGCAAGGAAAGGGTAACGCAAGGCAAAGCACGGTGAGGCAAGACAAGGCAAATGCACGACAACGCACGGCTAGGCAATGCACGGCAAGGCAAGGAAAGGGTAACTCAAGGCAAGGCACGGTCAGGCGAGGCAAGGCTAAGGCACGACAACGCAAGGCTAGGCAATGCACGGAAGGTAAGCAAAGAGTAACGGAAGGCAAGGAAGGCAAGGGAAAGCAGGGGAAGGCAAGGGCAACGAAAGGAACGGCACGGTAAGGGGAAACAAGGCTAAGGCACGACAACACAGGGCTAGGCAATGCAGGGCAAGGCAAGGAAAGGGTAACGCAATGCAAGGCACGGTTTGGGGAGGAAGGCGAATGCACGACAACGCAAGGCTAGGCAATGCACGGAAGGCAAGCAAAGAGTAACGGAAGGCAAGGAAGGCAAGGGAAAGCAAGGCAAGGCAAGGGTAACAGAAGGAACGGCACGGCAAGGGGAAACAAGGCTAAGGCACGGCAACGCACGGCTAGGCAATGCACGGCAAGGCAAGGAAAGGGTAACGCAAGGCAAGGCACCGTGAGGCAAGGCAAGGCAAATGCACGACAACGCACGGCTAGGCAATGCACGGCAAGGCAAGGAAAGGGTAACGCAAGGCAAGGCACGGTCAGGCGAGGCAAGGCTAAGGCACGACAACGCAAGGCTAGGCAATGAACGGAAGGCAAGCAAAGAGTAACGGAAGGCAAGGAAGGCAAGGGAAAGCAAGGGAAGGCAAGGGCAACGAAAGGAACGGCACGGTAAGGGGAAACAAGGCTAAGGCACGACAACACAGGGCTAGGCAATGCAGGGCAAGGCAAGGAAAGGGTAACGCAAATCAAGGCACGGTTTGGGGAGGAAGGCGAATGCACGACAACGCAAGGCTAGGCAATGCACGGAAGGCAAGCAAAGAGTAACGGAAGGCAAGGAAGGCAAGGGAAAGCAAGGCAAGGCAAGGGTAACAGAAGGAACGGCACGGCAAGGGGAAACAAAGTTAAGGCACGGCAACGCACGGCTAGGCAATGCACGGCAAGGCAAGGAAAGGGTAACGCAAGGCAAGGCACGGTGAGGCAAGGCAAGGCTGATGCACGACAACGCACGGCTAGGCAATGCACGGCAAGGCAAGGAAAGGGTAACGCAAGGCAAGGCACGGTCAGGCGAGGCAAGGCTAAGGCACGACAACGCAAGGCTAGGCAATGCACGGAAAGGCAAGGAAAGGGTAACGCAAGGCAAGGCACGGTGAGGCAAGGCAAGGCTGATGCACGACAACGCACGGCTAGGCAATGCACGGCAAGGCAAGGAAAGGGTAACGCAAGGCAAGGCACGGTCAGGCGAGGCAAGGCTAAGGCACGACAACGCAAGGCTAGGCAATGCACGGCAAGGCAAGGAAAGGGTAACGCAAGGCAAGGCACGGTAAGGCGCGGCAAGGCTAAGGCACGACAACGCAAGGCTAGGCAATAAACGGAAGGCAAGCAAAGAGTAACGGAAGGCAAGGAAGGCAAGGGAAAGCAGGGGAAGGCAAGGGTAACGGAAGGAACGGCACGGTAAGGGGAAACAAGGCTAAGGCACGACAACGCAGGGCTAGCCAATGCACGGCAAGGAAAGGAAAGGGTAACGCAAGGCAAGGCACCGTTACGCGAGGCAAGGCTAAGGCACGACAACGCAAGGCTAGGCAATGCACGGAAGGCAAGCAAAGAGTAACGGAAGGCAAGGAAGGCAAGGGAAAGCAAGGCAAGGCAAGGGTAACGGAAGGAACGGCACGGCAAGGGGAAACAAAGCTAAGGCACGACAATGCAGGGCTAGGAAATGCACGGCAAGGCAAGGAAAGGGTAACGCAAGGCAAAGCACGGTGAGGCAAGACAAGGCAAATGCACGACAACGCACGGCTAGGCAATGCACGGCAAGGCAAGGAAAGGGTAACTCAAGGCAAGGCACGGTCAGGCGAGGCAAGGCTAAGGCACGACAACGCAAGGCTAGGCAATGCACGGAAGGCAAGCAAAGAGTAACGGAAGGCAAGGAAGGCAAGGGAAAGCAGGGGAAGGCAAGGGCAACGAATGGAACGGCACGGTAAGGGGAAACAAGGCTAAGGCACGACAACACAGGGCTAGGCAATGCAGGGCAAGGCAAGGAAAGGGTAACGCAAGGCAAGGCACGGTTTGGGGAGGAAGGCGAATGCACGACAACGCAAGGCTAGGCAATGCACGGAAGGCAAGCAAAGAGTAACGGAAGGCAAGGAAGGCAAGGGAAAGCAAGGCAAGGCAAGGGTAACGGAAGGAACGGCACGGCAAGGGGAAACAAGGCTAAGGCACGGCAACGCACGGCTAGGCAATGCACGGCAAGGCAAGGAAAGGGTAACGCAAGGCAAAGCACGGTGAGGCAAGCCAAGGCAAATGCACGACAACGCACGGCTAGGCAATGCACGGCAAGGCAAGGAAAGGGTAACTCAAGGCAAGGCACGGTCAGGCGAGGCAAGGCTTAGGCACGACAACGCAAGGTTAGGCAATGCACGGAAGGAAAGCAAAGAGTAACGGAAGGCAATGAAAGGAAGGGAAAGCAAGGCAAGGTAAGGGTAACGCAAGGCAAGGCACTGTGAGGCAAGGCAAGGCTGATGCACGACAACGCACGGCTAGGCAATTCACGGCAAGGCAAGGAAAGGGTAACGCAAGGCAAGGCACGGTCAGGCGAGGCAAGGCTAAGGCACGACAACGCAAGGCTAGGCAATGAACGGAAGGCAAGCAAAGAGTAACGGAAGGCAAGGAAGGCAAGGGAAAGCAAGGGAAGGCAAGGGCAACGAAAGGAACGGCACGTTAAGGGGAAACAAAGCTAAGGCACGACAATGCAGGGCTAGGCAATGCACGGCAAGGGAAGGAAAGGGTAACGCAAGGCAAAGCACGGTGAGGGAAGACAAGGCAAATGCACGACAACGCACGGCTAGGCAATGCACGCCAAGGCAAGGAAAGGGTAACTCAAGGCAAGGCACGGTCAGGCGAGGCAAGGCTAAGGCACGACAACGCATGGCTAGGCAATGCACGGAAGGCAAGCAAAGAGTAACGGAAGGCAAGGAAGGCAAGGGAAAGCAGGGGAAGGCAAGGGTAACGAAAGGAACGGCACGGTAAGGGGAAACAAGGCTAAGGCACGACAACACAGGGCTAGGCAATGCAGGGTAAGGCAAGGAAAGGGTAACGCAAATCAAGGCACGGTTTGGGGAGGAAGGCGAATGCACGACAACGCAAGGCTAGGCAATGCACGGAAGGCAAGCAAAGAGTAACGGAAGGCAAGGAAGGCAAGGGAAAGCAAGGCAAGGCAAGGGTAACAGAAGGAACGGCACGGCAAGGGGAAACAAAGTTAAGGCACGGCAACGCACGGCTAGGCAATGCACGGCAAGGCAAGGAAAGGGTAACGCAAGGCAAGGCACGGTGAGGCAAGGCAAGGCTGATGCACGACAACGCACGGCTAGGCAATGCACGGCAAGGCAAGGAAAGGGTAACGGAAGGCAAGGCACGGTCAGGCGAGGCAAGGCTAAGGCACGACAACGCAAGGCTAGGCAATGCACGGAAAGGCAAGGAAAGGGTAACGCAAGGCAAGGCACGGTGAGGCAAGGCAAGGCTGATGCACGAAAACGCACGGCTAGGCAATGCACGGCAAGGCAAGGAAAGGGTAACGCAAGGCAAGGCACGGTCAGGCGAGGCAAGGCTAAGGCACGACAACGCAAGGCTAGGCAATTCACGGCAAGGCAAGGAAAGGGTAACGCAAGGCAAGGCACGGTAAGGCGCGGCAAGGCTAAGGCACGACAACGCAAGGCTAGGCAATAAACGGAAGGCAAGCAAAGAGTAACGGAAGGCAAGGAAGGCAAAGGAAAGCAGGGGAAGGCAAGGGTAACGGAAGGAACGGCACGGTAAGGGGAAACAAGGCTAAGGCACGACAACGCAGGGCTAGCCAATGCACGGCAAGGAAAGGAAAGGGTAACGCAAGGCAAGGCACCGTTACGCGAGGCAAGGCTAAGGCACGACAACGCAAGGCTAGGCAATGCACGGAAGGCAAGCAAAGAGTAACGGAAGGCAAGGAAGGCAAGGGAAAGCAAGGCAAGGCAAGGGTAACGGAAGGAACGGCACGGCAAGGGGAAACAAAGCTAAGGCACGACAATGCAGGGCTAGGAAATGCACGGCAAGGCAAGGAAAGGGTAACGCAAGGCAAAGCACGGTGAGGCAAGACAAGGCAAATGCACGACAACGCACGGCTAGGCAATGCACGGCAAGGCAAGGAAAGGGTAACTCAAGGCAAGGCACGGTCAGGCGAGGCAAGGCTAAGGCACGACAACGCAAGGCTAGGCAATGCACGGAAGGCAAGCAAAGAGTAACGGAAGGCAAGGAAGGCAAGGGAAAGCAGGGGAAGGCAAGGGCAACGAATGGAACGGCACGGTAAGGGGAAACAAGGCTAAGGCACGACAACACAGGGCTAGGCAATGCAGGGCAAGGCAAGGAAAGGGTAACGCAAGGCAAGGCACGGTTTGGGGAGGAAGGCGAATGCACGACAACGCAAGGCTAGGCAATGCACGGAAGGCAAGCAAAGAGTAACGGAAGGCAAGGAAGGCAAGGGAAAGCAAGGCAAGGCAAGGGTAACGGAAGGAACGGCACGGCAAGGGGAAACAAGGCTAAGGCACGGCAACGCACGGCTAGGCAATGCACGGCAAGGCAAGGAAAGGGTAACGCAAGGCAAAGCACGGTGAGGCAAGCCAAGGCAAATGCACGACAACGCACGGCTAGGCAATGCACGGCAAGGCAAGGAAAGGGTAACTCAAGGCAAGGCACGGTCAGGCGAGGCAAGGCTTAGGCACGACAACGCAAGGTTAGGCAATGCACGGAAGGAAAGCAAAGAGTAACGGAAGGCAATGAAAGGAAGGGAAAGCAAGGCAAGGTAAGGGTAACGCAAGGCAAGGCACTTTGAGGCAAGGCAAGGCTGATGCACGACAACGCACGGCTAGGCAATTCACGGCAAGGCAAGGAAAGGGTAACGCAAGGCAAGGCACGGTCAGGCGAGGCAAGGCTAAGGCACGACAACGCAAGGCTAGGCAATGAACGGAAGGCAAGCAAAGAGTAACGGAAGGCAAGGAAGGCAAGGGAAAGCAAGGGAAGGCAAGGGCAACGAAAGGAACGGCACGGTAAGGGGAAACAAAGCTAAGGCACGACAATGCAGGGCTAGGCAATGCACGGCAAGGGAAGGAAAGGGTAACGCAAGGCAAAGCACGGTGAGGGAAGACAAGGCAAATGCACGACAACGCACGGCTAGGCAATGCACGGCAAGGCAAGGAAAGGGTAACTCAAGGCAAGGCACGGTCAGGCGAGGCAAGGCTAAGGCACGACAACGCATGGCTAGGCAATGCACGGAAGGCAAGCAAAGAGTAACGGAAGGCAAGGAAGGCAAGGGAAAGCAGGGGAAGGCAAGGGTAACGAAAGGAACGGCACGGTAAGGGGAAACAAGGCTAAGGCACGACAACACAGGGCTAGGCAATGCAGGGTAAGGCAAGGAAAGGGTAACGCAAATCAAGGCACGGTTTGGGGAGGAAGGCGAATGCACGACAACGCAAGGCTAGGCAATGCACGGAAGGCAAGCAAAGAGTAACGGAAGGCAAGGAAGGCAAGGGAAAGCAAGGCAAGGCAAGGGTAACAGAAGGAACGGCACGGCAAGGGGAAACAAGGCTAAGGCACGGCAACGCACGGCTAGGCAATGCACGGCAAGGCAAGGAAAGGGTAACGCAAGGCAAGGCACGGTGAGGCAAGGCAAGGCTGATGCACGACAACGCACGGCTAGGCAATGCACGGCAAGGCAAGGAAAGGGTAACGCAAGGCAAGGCACGGTCAGGCGAGGCAAGGCTAAGGCACGACAACGCAAGGCTAGGCAATGCACGGCAAGGCAAGGAAAGGGTAACGCAAGGCAAGGCACGGTGAGGCAAGGCAAGGCTGATGCACGACAACGCACGGCTAGGCAATGCACGGCAAGGCAAGGAAAGGGTAACGCAAGGCAAGGCACGGTCAGGCGAGGCAAGGCTAAGGCACGACAACGCAAGGCTAGGCAATGCACGGCAAGGCAAGGAAAGGGTAACGCAAGGCAAGGCACGGTCAGGCGAGGCAAGGCTAAGGCACGACAACGCAAGGCTAGGCAATGCACGGCAAGGCAAGGAAAGGGTAACGAAAGGCAAGGCACGGTAAGGCGCGGCAAGGCTAAGGCACGACAACGCAAGGCTAGGCAATAAACGGAAGGCAAGCAAAGAGTAACGGAACGCAAGGAAGGCAAGGGAAAGCAGGGGAAGGCAAGGGTAACGGAAGGAACGGCACGGTAAGGGGAAACAAGGCTAAGGCACGAAAACGCAGGGCTAGCCAATGCACGGCAAGGAAAGGAAAGGGTAACGCAAGGCAAGGCACCGTTCCGCGAGGCAAGGCTAAGGCACGACAGCGCAAGGCTAGGCAATGCACGGAAGGCAAGCAAAGAGTAACGGAAGGCAAGGAAGGCAAGGGAAAGCAAGGTAAGGCAAGGGTAACGGAAGGAACGGCACGGCAAGGGGAAACAAGGCTAAGGCACCGCAACGCACGGCTAGGCAATGCACGGCAAGGCAAGGAAAGGGTAACGCAAGGCAAGGCACTGTCAGTCGAGGCAAGGCTAAGGCACGACAACGCAAGGCTAGGCAATGCACGGCAAGGCAAGGAAAGGGTAACGCAAGGCAAGGCACTGTCAGTCGAGGCAAGGCTAAGGCACGACAACGCAAGGCTAGGCAATGCACGGAAGGAAAGCAAAGAGTAACGGAAGGCAATGAATGTAAGGGAAAGCAAAGCAAGGTAAGGGTAACGCAAGGCAAGGCACGGTAAGGCAAGACAAGGCTAATGCACGACAACGCACGGCTAGGCAATGCACGGCCTTGCAACGAAAGGGTAACGCAAGGCAAGGCACGGTAAGGCAAGGCAAGGCAAATGCACGACAACGCACGGCTAGGCAATGCACGGCAAGGCAAGGAAAGGGTAACGCAAGGCAAGTCACGGTCAGGCGAGGCAAGGCTAAGGCACGACAAAGCAAGGCTAGGCAATGAACGGAAGGCAAGCAAAGAGTAACGGAAGGCAAGGAAGGCAAGGGAAAGCAGGGGAAGGCAAGGGCAACGAAAGGAACGGCACGGTAAGGGGAAACAAGGCTAAGGCACGGCAACGCACGGCTAGGCAATGCACGGAAAGGCAAGGAAAGGGTAACGCAAGGCAAGGCACGGTGAGGCAAGGCAAGGCAAATGCACGACAACGCACGGCTAGGCAATGCACGGCAAGGCAAGGAAAGGGTAACGCAAGGCAAGGCACGGTCAGCCGAGGCAAGGCTAAGGCACGACAACGCAAGGCTAGGCAATGAACGGAAGGCAAGCAAAGAGTAACGGAAGGCAAGGAAGGCAAGGGAAAGCAAGGGAAGGCAAGGGCAACGAAAGGAACGGCACGGTAAGGGGAAACAAGGCTAAGGCACGACAACGCAGGGCTAGGCAATGCAGGGCAAGGCAAGGAAATGGTAACGCAAATCAAGGCACGGTTTGGGGAGGAAGGCGAATGCACGACAACGCAAGGCTAGGCAATGCACGGAAGGCAAGCAAAGAGTAACGGAAGGCAAGGAAGGCAAGGGAAAGCAAGGCAAGGCAAGGGTAACAGAAGGAACGGCACGGCAAGGGGAAACAAGGCTAAGGCACGGCAACGCACGGCTAGGCAATGCACGGCAAGGCAAGGAAAGGGTAACGCAAGGCAAGGCACGGTTTGGGGAGGCAAAGCTAATGCACGACAACGCAAACCTAGGAAGTGCACGGCTAGGCAAGGAAAGAGTAACGGAAGGAAAGGAAGGCAAGGCAAAGCAAGGCAAGGCAAGTGTAACAAAAGGCAAGGCACGGCAAGGGGAAACAAGGCTAAGGAACGGCAACGCACGGCTACGCAATGCACGGCCAGGCAAGGAAAGGGTAACGCAAGGCAAAGCACGGTGAGGCAAGACAAGGCAAATGCACGACAACGCACGGCTAGGCAATGCACGGCAAGGCAAGGAAAGGGTAACTCAAGGCAAGGCACGGTCAGGCGAGGCAAGGCTAAGGCACGACAACGCAAGGCTAGGCAATGCACGGAAGGCAAGCAAAGAGTAACGGAAGGCAAGGAAGGCAAGGGAAAGCAGGGGAAGGCAAGGGTAACGGAAGGAACGGCACGGTAAGGGGAAACAAGGCTAAGGCACGACAACGCAGGGCTAGCCAATGCACGGCAAGGAAAGGACAGGGTAACGCAAGGCAAGGCACCGTTACGCGAGGCAAGGCTAAGGCACGACAACGCAAGGCTAGGCAATGCACGGAAGGCAAGCAAAGAGTAACGGAAGGCAAGGAAGGCAAGGGAAAGCAAGGCAAGGCAAGGGTAACGGAAGGAACGGCACGGCAAGGGGAAACAAGGCTAAGGCACGGCAACGCACGGCTAGGCAATGCACGGCAAGGCAAGGAAAGGGTAACGCAAGGCAAGGCACTGTCACGCGAGGCAAGGCTAAGGCACGACAACGCAAGGCTAGGCAATGCACGGCCTGGCAAGGAAAGGGTAACGCAAGGCAAGTCACGGTCAGGCGAGGCAAGGCTAAGGCACGACAACGCAAGGCTAGGCAATGAACGGAAGGCAAGCAAAAAGTAACGGAAGGCAAGGAAGGCAAGGGAAAGCAAGGGAAGGCAAGGGCAACGAAAGGAACGGCACGGTAAGGGGAAACAAAGCTAAGGCACGACAATGCAGGGCTAGGAAATGCACGGCAAGGCAAGGAAAGGGTAACGCAAGGCAAAGCACGGTGAGGCAAGACAAGGCAAATGCACGACAACGCACGGCTAGGCAATGCACGGCAAGGCAAGGAAAGGGTAACTCAAGGCAAGGCACGGTCAGGCGAGGCAAGGCTAAGGCACGACAACGCAAGGCTAGGCAATGCACGGAAGGCAAGCAAAGAGTAACGGAAGCCAACGAAGGCAAGGGAAAGCAGGGGAAGGCAAGGGTAACGAAAGGAACGGCACGGTAAGGGGAAACACGGCTAAGGCACGACAACACAGGGCTAGGCAATGCAGGGTAAGGCAAGGAAAGGGTAACGCAAATCAAGGCACGGTTTGGGGAAGAAGGCGAATGCACGACAACGCAAGGCTAGGCAATGCACGGCAAGGCAAGCAAAGAGTAACGGAAGGCAAGGAAGGCAAGGGAAAGCAAGGCAAGGCAAGGGTAACAGAAGGAACGGCACGGCAAGGGGAAACAAGGCTAAGGCACGGCAACGCACGGCTAGGCAATGCACGGCAAGGCAAGGAAAGGGTAACGCAAGGCAAGGCACGGTGAGGCAAGGCAAGGCTGATGCACGACAACGCACGGCTAGGCAATGCACGGCAAGGCAAGGAAAGGGTAACGCAAGGCAAGGCAATGTCAGGCGAGGCAAGGCTAAGGCACGACAACGCAAGGCTAGGCAATGCACGGCAAGGCAAGGAAAGGGTAACGCAAGGCAAGGCACGGTGAGGCAAGGCAAGGCTGATGCACGACAACGCACGGCTAGGCAATGCACGGCAAGGCAAGGAAAGGGTAACGCAAGGCAAGGCACGGTCAGGCGAGGCAAGGCTAAGGCACGACAACGCAAGGCTAGGCAATGCACGGCAAGGCAAGGAAAGGGTAACGCAAGGCAAGGCACGGTCAGGCGAGGCAAGGCTAAGGCACGACAACGCAAGGCTAGGCAATGCACGGCAAGGCAAGGAAAGGGTAACGAAAGGCAAGGCACGGTAAGGCGCGGCAAGGCTAAGGCACGACAACGCAAGGCTAGGCAATAAACGGAAGGCAAGCAAAGAGTAACGGAACGCAAGGAAGGCAAGGGAAAGCAGGGGAAGGCAAGGGTAACGGAAGGAACGGCACGGTAAGGGGAAACAAGGCTAAGGCACGACAACGCAGGGCTAGCCAATGCACGGCAAGGAAAGGAAAGGGTAACGCAAGGCAAGGCACCGTTCCGCGAGGCAAGGCTAAGGCACGACAGCGCAAGGCTAGGCAATGCACGGAAGGCAAGCAAAGAGTAACGGAAGGCAAGGAAGGCAAGGGAAAGCAAGGTAAGGCAAGGGTAACGGAAGGAACGGCACGGCAAGGGGAAACAAGGCTAAGGCACGGCAACGCACGGCTAGGCAATACACGGCAAGGCAAGGAAAGGGTAACGCAAGGCAAGGCACTGTCAGGCGAGGCAAGGCTACGGCACGACAACGCAAGGCTAGGCAATGCACGGAAGGAAAGCAAAGAGTAACGGAAGGCAATGAAAGGAAGGGAAAGCAAGGCAAGGTAAGTGTAACGCAAAGCAAGGCACGGTGAGGCAAGGCAAGGCTGATGCACGACAACGCACGGCTAGGCAATTCACGGCAAGGCAAGGAAAGGGTAACGCAAGGCAAGGCACGGTCAGGCGAGGCAAGGCTAAGGCACGACAACGCAAGGCTAGGCAATGCACGGAAGGCAAGCAAAGAGGAACGGAAGGCAAGGAAGGCTAGGGAAAGCAGGGAAAGGCAAGGGTAACGGAAGGAACGGCACGGTAAGGGCAAAGAAGACTAAGGCACGACAACACAGGGCTAGGCAATGCAGGGCAAGGCAAGGAAATGGTAACGCAAGGCAAGGCACGGTTTGGGGAGGCAAAGCTAATGCACGACAACGCAAGGCTAGGCAGTGCACGGCTAGGCAAGGAAAGAGTAACGGAAGGTAAGGAAGGCAAGTCAAAGCAAGGCAAGGCAAGTGTAACAAAAGGCAAGGCACGGCAAGGGGAAAAAAGGCTAAGGAACGGCAACGCACGGCTACGCAATGCACGGCCAGGCAAGGAAAGGGTAACGCAAGGCAAGGCACGGTAAGGCAAGACAAGGCTAATGCACGACAACGCACGGCTAGGCAATGCACGGCCAGGCAAGGAAAGGGTAACGCAAGGCAAGGCACGGTGAGGCAAGGCAAGGCAAATGCACGACAACGCACGGCTAGGCAATGCACGGCAAGGCAAGGAAAGGGTAACGCAAGGCAAGGCACGGTCAGGCGAGGCAAGGCTAAGGCACGACAACGCAAGGCTAGGCAATGAACGGAAGGCAAGCAAAGAATAACGGAAGGCAAGGAAGGCAAGGGAAAGCAAGGGAAGGCAAGGGAACGAAAGGAACGGCACGGTAAGGGGAAACAAAGCTAAGGCACGACAATGCAGGGCTAGGCAATGCACGGCAAGGCAAGGAAAGGGTAACTGAGGCAAGACAAGGCAAATGCACGACAACGCACGGCTAGGCAATGCACGGCAAGGCAAGGAAAGGGTAACTCAAGGCAAGGCACGGTGAGGCGAGGCAAGGCTAAGGCACGACAACGCAAGGCTAGGCAATGCACGGAAGGCAAGCAAAGAGTAACGGAAGGCAAGGAAGGCAAGGGAAAGCAAGGCAAGGCAAGGGTAACAGAAGGAACGGCACGGCAAGGGGAAACAAGGCTAAGGCACGACAACGCAAGGCTAGGCAATGCACGGAAGGAAAGCAAAGAGTAACGGAAGGCAATGAAAGGAAGGGAAAGCAAGGCAAGGTAAGGGTAACGCAAGGCAAGGCACGGTGAGGCAAGGCAAGGCTGATGCACGACAACGCACGGCTAGGCAATGCACGGCAAGGCAAGGAAAGGGTAACGCAAGGCAAGTCACGGTCAGGCGAGGCAAGGCTAAGGCACGACAACGCAAGGCTAGGCAATGAACGGAAGGCAAGCAAAGAGTAACGGAGGGCAAGGAAGGCAAGGGAAAGCAAGGGAAGGCAAGGGCAACGAAAGGAACGGCACGGTAAGGGGAAACAAAGCTAAGGCACGACAATGCAGGGCTAGGAAATGCACGGCAAGGCAAGGAAAGGGTAACGCAAGGCAAAGCACGGTGAGGCAAGACAAGGCAAATGCACGACAACGCACTGCTAGGCAATGCACGGCAAGGCAAGGAAATGGTAACTCAAGGCAAGGCACGGTCAGGCGAGGCAAGGCTAAGGCAGGACAACGCAAGGCTAGGCAATGCACGGAAGGCAAGCAAAGAGTAACGGAAGGCAAGGAAGGCAAGGGAAAGCAGGGGAAGGCAAGGGCAAGGAAAGGAACGGCACGGTAAGGGGAAACAAGGCTAAGGCACGACAACACAGGGCTAGGCAATGCAGGGCAAGGCAAGGAAAGGGTAACGCAATGCAAGGCACGGTTTGGGGAGGAAGGCGAATGCACGACAACGCAAGGCTAGGCAATGCACGGAAGGCAAGCAAAGAGTAACGGAAGGCAAGGAAGGCAAGGGAAAGCAAGGCAAGGCAAGGGTAACAGAAGGAACGGCACGGCAAGGGGAAACAAGGCTAAGGCACGGCAACGCACGGCTAGGCAATGCACGGCAAGGCAAGGAAAGGGTAACGCAAGGCAAGGCACCGTGAGGCAAGGCAAGGCAAATGCACGACAACGCACGGCTAGGCAATGCACGGCAAGGCAAGGAAAGGGTAACGCAAGGCAAGGCACGGTCAGGCGAGGCAAGGCTAAGGCACGACAACGCAAGGCTAGGCAATGAACGGAAGGCAATCAAAGAGTAACGGAAGGCAAGGAAGGCAAGGGAAAGCAAGGGAAGGCAAGGGCAACGAAAGGAACGGCACGGTAAGGGGAAACAAGGCTAAGGCACGACAACACAGGGCTAGGCAATGCAGGGCAAGGCAAGGAAAGGGTAACGCAAATCAAGGCACGGTTTGGGGAGGAAGGCGAATGCACGACAACGCAAGGCTAGGCAATGCACGGAAGGCAAGCAAAGAGTAACGGAAGGCAAGGAAGGCAAGGGAAAGCAAGGCAAGGCAAGGGTAACAGAAGGAACGGCACGGCAAGGGGAAACAAAGTTAAGGCACGGCAACGCACGGCTAGGCAATGCACGTCAAGGCAAGGAAAGGGTAACGCAAGGTAAGGCACGGTGAGGAAAGGCAAGGCTGATGCACGACAACGCACGGCTAGGCAATGCACGGCAAGGCAAGGAAAGGGTAACGCAAGGCAAGGCACGGTCAGGCGAGGCAAGGCTAAGGCACGACAACGCAAGGCTAGGCAATAAACGGAAGGCAAGCAAAGAGTAACGGAAGGCAAGGAAGGCAAGGGAAAGCAGGGGAAGGCAAGGGTAACGGAAGGAACGGCACGGTAAGGGGAAACAAGGCTAAGGCACGACAACGCAGGCCTAGCCAATGCACGGCAAGGAAAGGAAAGGGTAACGCAAGGCAAGGCACCGTTACGCGAGGCAAGGCTAAGGCACGACAACGCAAGGCTAGGCAATGCACGGAAGGCAAGCAAAGAGTAACGGAAGGCAAGGAAGGCAAGGGAAAGCAAGGCAAGGCAAGGGTAACGGAAGGAACGGCACGGCAAGGGGAAACAAAGCTAAGGCACGACAATGCAGGGCTAGGAAATGCACGGCAAGGCAAGGAAAGGGTAACGCAAGGCAAAGCACGGTGAGGCAAGACAAGGGAAATGCACGACAACGCACGGCTAGGCAATGCACGGCAAGGCAAGGAAAGGGTAACTCAAGGCAAGGCACGGTCAGGCGAGGCAAGGCTAAGGCACGACAACGCAAGGCTAGGCAATGCACGGAAGGCAAGCAAAGAGTAACGGAAGGCAAGGAAGGTAAGGGAAAGCAGGGGAAGGCAAGGGCAACGAATGGAACGGCACGGTAAGGGGAAACAAGGCTAAGGCACGACAACACAGGGCTAGGCAATACAGGGCAAGGCAAGGAAAGGGTAACGCAAGGCAAGGCACGGTTTGGGGAGGAAGGCGAATGCACGACAACGCAAGGCTAGGCAATGCACGGAAGGCAAGCAAAGAGTAACGGAAGGCAAGGAAGGCAAGGGAAAGCAAGGCAAGGCAAGGGTAACGGAAGGAACGGCACGGCAAGGGGAAACAAGGCTAAGGCACGGCAACGCACGGCTAGGCAATGCACGGCAAGGCAAGGAAAGGGTAACGCAAGGCAAAGCACGGTGAGGCAAGCCAAGGCAAATGCACGACTACGCACGGCTAGGCAATGCACGGCAAGGCAAGGAAAGGGTAACTCAAGGCAAGGCACGGTCAGGCGAGGCAAGGCTTAGGCACGACAACGCAAGGTTAGGCAATGCACGGAAGGAAAGCAAAGAGTAACGGAAGGCAATGAAAGGAAGGGAAAGCAAGGCAAGGTAAGGGTAACGCAAGGCAAGGCACGGTGAGGCAAGGCAAGGCTGATGCACGACAACGCACGGCTAGGCAATTCACGGTAAGGCAAGGAAAGGGTAACGCAAGGCAAGGCACGGTCAGGCGAGGCAAGGCTAAGGCACGACAACGCAAGGCTAGGCAATGAACGGAAGGCAAGCAAAGAGTAACGGAAGGCAAGGAAGGCAAGGGAAAGCAAGGGAAGGCAAGGGCAACGAAAGGAACGGCACGGTAAGGGGAAACAAAGCTAAGGCACGACAATGCAGGGCTAGGCAATGCACGGCAAGGCAAGGAAAGGGTAACTCAAGGCAAGGCACGGTCAGGCGAGGCAAGGCTAAGGCACGACAACGCAAGGCTAGGCAATGCACGGAAGGCAAGCAAAGAGTAACGGAAGGCAAGGAAGGCAAGGGAAAGCAGGGGAAGGCAAGGGTAACGAAAGGAACGGCACGGTAAGGGGAAACAAGGCTAAGGCACGACAACACAGGGCTAGGCAATGCAGGGTAAGGCAAGGAAAGGGTAACGCAAATCAAGGCACGGTTTGGGGAGGAAGGCGAATGCACGACAACGCAAGGCTAGGCAATGCACGGAAGGCAAGCAAAGAGTAACGGAAGGCAAGGAAGGCAA
The DNA here is from genome assembly GCF_037893015.1 of Macrotis lagotis. Lineage (NCBI taxonomy): Eukaryota > Metazoa > Chordata > Mammalia > Peramelemorphia > Peramelidae > Macrotis > Macrotis lagotis. The sequence goes on along the minus strand of NW_027422275.1, from coordinate 192,431 downwards.
GGGAAAGCAAGGCAAGGCAAGGGTAACAGAAGGAACGGCACGGCAAGGGGAAACAAGGCTAAGGCACGGCAACGCACGGCTAGGCAATGCACGGCAAGGCAAGGAAAGGGTAACGCAAGGCAAGGCACCGTGAGGCAAGGCAAGGCAAATGCACGACAACGCACGGCTAGGCAATGCACGGCAAGGCAAGGAAAGGGTAACGCAAGGCAAGGCACGGTCAGGCGAGGCAAGGCTAAGGCACGACAACGCAAGGCTAGGCAATGAACGGAAGGCAATCAAAGAGTAACGGAAGGCAAGGAAGGCAAGGGAAAGCAAGGGAAGGCAAGGGCAACGAAAGGAACGGCACGGTAAGGGGAAACAAGGCTAAGGCACGACAACACAGGGCTAGGCAATGCAGGGCAAGGCAAGGAAAGGGTAACGCAAATCAAGGCACTGTTTGGGGAGGAAGGCGAATGCACGACAACGCAAGGCTAGGCAATGCACGGAAGGCAAGCAAAGAGTAACGGAAGGCAAGGAAGGCAAGGGAAAGCAAGGCAAGGCAAGGGTAACAGAAGGAACGGCACGGCAAGGGGAAACAAAGTTAAGGCACGGCAACGCACGGCTAGGCAATGCACGTCAAGGCAAGGAAAGGGTAACGCAAGGTAAGGCACGGTGAGGAAAGGCAAGGCTGATGCACGACAACGCACGGCTAGGCAATGCACGGCAAGGCAAGGAAAGGGTAACGCAAGGCAAGGCACGGTCAGGCGAGGCAAGGCTAAGGCACGACAACGCAAGGCTAGGCAATAAACGGAAGGCAAGAAAAGAGTAACGGAAGGCAAGGAAGGCAAGGGAAAGCAGGGGAAGGCAAGGGTAACGGAAGGAACGGCACGGTAAGGGGAAACAAGGCTAAGGCACGACAACGCAGGGCTAGCCAATGCACGGCAAGGAAAGGAAAGGGCAACGCAAGGCAAGGCACCGTTACGCGAGGCAAGGCTAAGGCACGACAACGCAAGGCTAGGCAATGCACGGAAGGCAAGCAAAGAGTAACGGAAGGCAAGGAAGGCAAGGGAAAGCAAGGCAAGGCAAGGGTAACGGAAGGAACGGCACGGCAAGGGGAAACAAAGCTAAGGCACGACAATGCAGGGCTAGGAAATGCACGGCAAGGCAAGGAAAGGGTAACGCAAGGCAAAGCACGGTGAGGCAAGACAAGGGAAATGCACGACAACGCACGGCTAGGCAATGCACGGCAAGGCAAGGAAAGGGTAACTCAAGGCAAGGCACGGTCAGGCGAGGCAAGGCTAAGGCACGACAACGCAAGGCTAGGCAATGCACGGAAGGCAAGCAAAGAGTAACGGAAGGCAAGGAAGGTAAGGGAAAGCAGGGGAAGGCAAGGGCAACGAATGGAACGGCACGGTAAGGGGAAACAAGGCTAAGGCACGACAACACAGGGCTAGGCAATACAGGGCAAGGCAAGGAAAGGGTAACGCAAGGCAAGGCACGGTTTGGGGAGGAAGGCGAATGCACGACAACGCAAGGCTAGGCAATGCACGGAAGGCAAGCAAAGAGTAACGGAAGGCAAGGAAGGCAAGGGAAAGCAAGGCAAGGCAAGGGTAACGGAAGGAACGGCACGGCAAGGGGAAACAAGGCTAAGGCACGGCAACGCACGGCTAGGCAATGCACGGCAAGGCAAGGAAAGGGTAACGCAAGGCAAAGCACGGTGAGGCAAGCCAAGGCAAATGCACGACTACGCACGGCTAGGCAATGCACGGCAAGGCAAGGAAAGGGTAACTCAAGGCAAGGCACGGTCAGGCGAGGCAAGGCTTAGGCACGACAACGCAAGGTTAGGCAATGCACGGAAGGAAAGCAAAGAGTAACGGAAGGCAATGAAAGGAAGGGAAAGCAAGGCAAGGTAAGGGTAACGCAAGGCAAGGCACGGTGAGGCAAGGCAAGGCTGATGCACGACAACGCACGGCTAGGCAATTCACGGTAAGGCAAGGAAAGGGTAACGCAAGGCAAGGCACGGTCAGGCGAGGCAAGGCTAAGGCACGACAACGCAAGGCTAGGCAATGAACGGAAGGCAAGCAAAGAGTAACGGAAGGCAAGGAAGGCAAGGGAAAGCAAGGGAAGGCAAGGGCAACGAAAGGAACGGCACGGTAAGGGGAAACAAAGCTAAGGCACGACAATGCAGGGCTAGGCAATGCACGGCAAGGGAAGGAAAGGGTAACGCAAGGCAAAGCACGGTGAGGCAAGACAAGGCAAATGCACGACAACGCACGGCTAGGCAATGCACGGCAAGGCAAGGAAAGGGTAACTCAAGGCAAGGCACGGTCAGGCGAGGCAAGGCTAAGGCACGACAACGCAAGGCTAGGCAATGCACGGAAGGCAAGCAAAGAGTAACGGAAGGCAAGGAAGGCAAGGGAAAGCAGGGGAAGGCAAGGGTAACGAAAGGAACGGCACGGTAAGGGGAAACAAGGCTAAGGCACGACAACACAGGGCTAGGCAATGCAGGGTAAGGCAAGGAAAGGGTAACGCAAATCAAGGCACGGTTTGGGGAGGAAGGCGAATGCACGACAACGCAAGGCTAGGCAATGCACGGAAGGCAAGCAAAGAGTAACGGAAGGCAAGGAAGGCAAGGGAAAGCAAGGCAAGGCAAGGGTAACAGAAGGAACGGCACGGCAAGGGGAAACAAGGCTAAGGCACGGCAACGCACGGCTAGGCAATGCACGGCAAGGCAAGGAAAGGGTAACGCAAGGCAAGGCACGGTGAGGCAAGGCAAGGCTGATGCACGACAACGCACGGCTAGGCAATGCACGGCAAGGCAAGGAAAGGGTAACGCAAGGCAAGGCACGGTCAGGCGAGGCAAGGCTAAGGCACGACAACGCAAGGCTAGGCAATGCACGGCAAGGCAAGGAAAGGGTAACGCAAGGCAAGGCACGGTGAGGCAAGGCAAGGCTGATGCACGACAACGCACGGCTAGGCAATGCACGGCAAGGCAAGGAAAGGGTAACGCAAGGCAAGGCACGGTCAGGCGAGGCAAGGCTAAGGCACGACAACGCAAGGCTAGGCAATGCACGGCAAGGCAAGGAAAGGGTAACGCAAGGCAAGGCACGGTCAGGCGGGGCAAGGCTAAGGCACGACAACGCAAGGCTAGGCAATGCACGGCAAGGCAAGGAAAGGGTAACGAAAGGCAAGGCACGGTAAGGCGCGGCAAGGCTAAGGCACGACAACGCAAGGCTAGGCAATAAACGGAAGGCAAGCAAAGAGTAACGGAACGCAAGGAAGGCAAGGGAAAGCAGGGGAAGGCAAGGGTAACGGAAGGAACGGCACGGTAAGGGGAAACAAGGCTAAGGCACGAAAACGCAGGGCTAGCCAATGCACGGCAAAGAAAGGAAAGGGTAACGCAAGGCAAGGCACCGTTCCGCGAGGCAAGGCTAAGGCACGACAGCGCAAGGCTAGGCAATGCACGGAAGGCAAGCAAAGAGTAACGGAAGGCAAGGAAGGCAAGGGAAAGCAAGGTAAGGCAAGGGTAACGGAAGGAACGGCACGGCAAGGGGAAACAAGGGTAAGGCACGGCAACGCACGGCTAGGCAATGCACGGCAAGGCAAGGAAAGGGTAACGCAAGGCAAGGCACTGTCAGTCGAGGCAAGGCTAAGGCACGACAACGCAAGGCTAGGCAATGCACGGAAGGAAAGCAAAGAGTAACTGAAGGCAATGAAAGTAAAGGAAAGCAAAGCAAGGTAAGGGTAACGCAAGGCAAGGCACGGTAAGGCAAGACAAGGCTAATGCACGACAACGCACGGCTAGGCAATGCACGGCCTGGCAACGAAAGGGTAACGCAAGGCAAGGCACGGTGAGGCAAGGCAAGGCAAATGCACGACAACGCACGGCTAGGCAATGCACAGCAAGGCAATGAAAGGGTAACGCAAGGCAAGTCACGGTCAGGCGAGGCAAGGCTAAGGCACGACAACGCAAGGCTAGGCAATGAACGGAAGGCAAGCAAAGAGTAACGGAAAGCAAGGAAGGCAAGGGAAAGCAGGGGAAGGCAAGGGCAACGAAAGGAACGGCACGGTAAGGGGAAACAAGGCTAAGGCACGGCAACGCACGGCTAGGCAATGCACGGCAAGGCAAGGAAAGGGTAACGCAAGGCAAGGCACGGTGAGGCAAGGCAAGGCAAATGCACGACAACGCACGGCTAGGCAATGCACGGCAAGGCAAGGAAAGGGTAACGCAAGGCAAGGCACGGTCAGGCGAAGCAAGGCTAAGGCACGACAACGCAAGGCTAGGCAATGAACGGAAGGCAAGCAAAGAGTAACGGAAGGCAAGGAAGGCAAGGGAAAGCAAGGGAAGGCAAGGGCAACGAAAGGAACGGCACGGTAAGGGGAAACAAGGCTAAGGCACGACAACACAGGGCTAGGCAATGCAGGGCAAGGCAAGGAAATGGTAACGCAAATCAAGGCACGGTTTGGGGAGGAAGGCGAATGCACGACAACGCAAGGCTAGGCAATGCACGGAAGGCAAGCAAAGAGTAACGGAAGGCAAGGAAGGCAAGGGAAAGCAAGGCAAGGCAAGGGTAACAGAAGGAACGGCACGGCAAGGGGAAACAAGGCTAAGGCACGGCAACGCACGGCTAGGCAATGCACGGCAAGGCAACGAAAGGGTAACGCATGGCAAGGCACGGTGAGGCAAGGCAAGGCTGATGCACGACAACGCACGGCTAGGCAATGCACGGCAAGGCAAGGAAAGGGTAACGCAAGGCAAGGCACGGTCAGGCGAGGCAAGGCTAAGGCACGACAACGCAGGGCTAGCCAATGCACGGCAAGGAAAGGAAAGGGTAACGCAAGGCAAGGCACCGTTACGCGAGGCAAGGCTAAGGCACGACAACGCATAGCTTGGCAATGCACGGAAGGCAAGCAAAGAGTAACGGAAGGCAAGGAAGGCAAGGGAAACAAGGCAAGGCAAGGGTAACCGAAGGAACGGCACGGCAAGGGGAAACAAGGCTAAGGCACGACAACGCACGGCTAGGCAATGCACGGCAAGGCAAGGAAAGGGTAACGCAAGGCAAGGCACTGTCAGGCGAGGCAAGGCTAAGGCACGACAACGCAAGGCTAGGCAATGCACGGAAGGAAAGCAAAGAGTAACGGAAGGCAATGAAAGGAAGGGAAAGCAAGGCAAGGTAAGGGTAACGCAAGGCAAGGCTCGGTGAGGCAAGGCAAGGCTGATGCACGACAACGCACGGCTAGGCAATTCACGGCAAGGCAAGGAAAGGGTAACGCAAGGCAAGGCACGGTCAGGCGAGGCAAGGCTAAGGCACGACAACGCAAGGCTAGGCAATGCACGGAAGGCAAGCAAAGAGGAACGGAAGGCAAGGAAGGCTAGGGAAAGCAGGGAAAGTCAAGGGTAACGGAAGGAACGGCACGGTAAGGGCAAACAAGACTAAGGCACGACAACACAGGGCTAGGCAATGCAGGGCAAGGCAAGGAAATTGTAACGCAAGGCAAGGCACGGTTTGGGGAGGCAAAGCTAATGCACGACAACGCAAGGCTAGGCAGTGCACGTCTAGGCAAAGAAAGAGTAACGGTAGGAAAGGAAGGCAAGGCAAAGGAAGGCAAGGCAAGTGTAAAAAAAGGCAAGGCACGGCAAGGGGAAACAAGGCTAAGGAACGGCAACGCACGGCTACGCAATGCACGGCCAGGCAAGTAAAGGGTAACGCAAGGCAAGGCACGGTAAGGCAAGACAAGGCTAATGCACGACAACGCACGGCTAGGCAATGCACGGCCAGGCAAGGAAAGGGTAACGCAAGGCAAGGCACGGTGAGGCAAGGCAAGGCAAATGCACGACAACGCACGGCTAGGCAATGCACGGCAAGGTAAGGAAAGGGTAACGCAAGGCAAGGCACGGTCAGGCGAGGCAAGGCTAAGGCACGACAACGCAAGGCTAGGCAATGAACGGAAGGCAAGCAAAGAGTAACGGAAGGCAAGGAAGGCAAGGGAAAGCAAGGGAAGGGAAGGGCAACGAAAGGAACGGCACGGTAAGGGGAAACAAAGCTAAGGCACGACAATGCAGGGCTAGGCAATGCACGGCAAGGCAAGGAAAGGGTAACGCAAGGCAAAGCACGGTGAGGCAAGACAAGGCAAATGCACGACAACGCACGGCTAGGCAATGCACGGCAAGGCAAGGAAAGGGTAACTCAAGGCAAGGCACGGTCAGGCGAGGCAAGGCTAAGGCACGACAACGCAAGGCTAGGCAATGCACGGAAGGCAAGCAAAGAGTAACGGAAGGCAAGGAAGGCAAGGGAAAGCAGGGGAAGGCAAGGGTAACGAAAGGAACGGCACGGTAAGGGGAAACAAGGCTAAGGCACGACAACACAGGGCTAGGCAATGCAGGGCAAGGCAAGGAAAGGGTAACGCAAATCAAGGCACGGTTTGGGTAGGAAGGCGAATGCACGACAACACAAGGCTAGGCAATGCACGGAAGGCAAGCAAAGAGTAACGGAAGGCAAGGAAGGCAAGGGAAAGCAAGGCAAGGCAAGGGTAACGGAAGGAACGGCACGGCAAGGGGAAACAAGGCTAAGGCACGGCAACGCACGGCTAGGGAATGCACGGCAAGGCAAGGAAAGGGTAACGCAAGGCAAGGCACGGTGAGGCAAGGCAAGGCTGATGCACGACAACGCAGGGCTAGCCAATGCACGGCAAGGAAAGGAAAGGGTAACGCAAGGCAAGGCACCGTTACGCGAGGCAAGGCTAAGGCACGACAACGCAAGGCTAGGCAATGCACGGAAGGCAAGCAAACAGTAACGGAAGGCAAGGAAGGCAAGGGAAAGCAAGGCAAGGCAAGGGTAACGGAAGGAACGGCACGGCAAGGGGAAACAAGGCTAAGGCACGGCAACGCACGGCTAGGCAATGCACGGCAAGGCAAGCAAAGGGTAACGCAAGGCAAGGCACTGTCAGGCGAGGCAAGGCTAAGGCACGACAACGCAAGGCTAGGCAATGCACGGAAGGAAAGCAAAGAGTAACGGAAGGCAATGAAAGTAAGGGAAAGCAAAGCAAGGTAAGGGTAACGCAAGGCAAGGCACTGTAAGGCAAGACAAGGCTAATGCACGACAACGCACGGCTAGGCAATGCACGGCCTGGCAAGGAAAGGGTAACGCAAGGCAAGGCACGGTGAGGCAAGGCAAGGCTAAGGCACGACAACGCAAGGCTAGGCAATGCACGGAAGGCAAGCAAAGAGGAACGGAAGGCAAGGAAGGCTAGGGAAAGCAGGGAAAGGCAAGGGTAACGGAAGGAACGGCACGGTAAGGGCAAACAAGACTAAGGCACGACAACACAGGGCTAGGCAATGCAGGGCAAGGCAAGGAAATGGTAACGCAAGGCAAGGCACGGTTTGTGGAGGCAAAGCTAATGCACGACAACGCAAGGCTAGGCAGTGCACGGCTAGGTAAGGAAAGAGTAACGGAAGGAAAGGAAGGCAAGGCAAAGCAAGGCAAGGCAAGTGTAACAAAAGGCAAGGCACGGCAAGGGGAAACAAGGCTAAGGAACGGCAACGCACGGCTATGCAATGCACGGCCAGGCAAGGAAAGGGTAACGCAAGGCAAGGCACGGTAAGGCAAGACAAGGCTAATGCACGACAACGCACGGCTAGGCAATGCACGGCAAGGCAAGGAAAGGGTAACTCAAGGCAAGGCATGGTCAGGCGAGGCAAGGCTAAGGCACGACAACGCAAGGCTAGGCAATGCACGGAAGGCAAGCAAAGAGTAACGGAAGGCAAGGAAGGCAAGGGAAAGCAGGGGAAGGCAAGGGTAACGAAAGGAACGGCACGGTAAGGGGAAACAAGGCTAAGGCACGACAAAACAGGGCTAGGCAATGCAGGGCAAGGCAAGGAAAGGGTAACGCAAGGCAAGGCACGGTTTGGGGAGGAAGGCGAATGCACGACAACGCAAGGCTAGGCAATGCACGGAAGGCAAGCAAAGAGTAACGGAAGGCAAGGAAGGCAAGGGAAAGCAAGGCAAGGCAAGGGTAACAGAAGGAACGGCACGGCAAGGGGAAACAAGGCTAAGGCACGGCAACGCACGGCTAGGCAATGCACGGCAAGGCAAGTAAAGGGTAACGCAAGGCAAGGCACGGTCAGGCGAGGAAAGGCTAAGGCAAGACAACGCAAGGCTAGGCAATGCACGGCAAGGCAAGGAAAGGGTAACGCAAGGCAAGGCACGGTTAGGCAAGGCAAGGCTGATGCACGACAACGCACGGCTAGGCAATGCACGGCAAGGCAAGGAAAGGGTAACGCAAGGCAAGGCACGGTCAGGCGAGGCAAGGCTAAGGCACGACAACACAAGGCTAGGCAATGCACGGCAAGGCAAGGAAAGGGTAACGCAAGGCAAGGCACGGTAAGGCGCGGCAAGGCTAAGGCACCACAACGCAAGGCTAGGCAATAAACGGAAGGCAAGCAAAGAGTAACGGAAGGCAAGGAAGGCAAGGGAAAGCAGGGGAAGGCAAGGGTAACGGAAGGAACGGCACGGTAAGGGGAAACAAGGCTAAGGCACGACAACGCAGGCCTAGCCAATGCACGGCAAGGAAAGGAAAGGGTAACGCAAGGCAAGGCACCGTTACGCGAGGCAAGGCTAAGGCACGACAACGCAAGGCTAGGCAATGCACGGAAGGCAAGCAAACAGTAACGGAAGGCAAGGAAGGCAAGGGAAAGCAAGGCAAGGCAAGGGTAACGGAAGGAACGGCACGGCAAGGGGAAACAAGGCTAAGGCACGGCAACGCACGGCTAGGCAATGCACGGCAAGGCAAGGAAAGGGTAACGCAAGGCAAGGCACTGTCAGGCGAGGCAAGGCTAAGGCACGACAACGCAAGGCTAGGCAATGCACGGAAGGAAAGCAAAGAGTAACGGAAGGCAATGAAAGGAAGGGAAAGCAAGGCAAGGTAAGTGTAACGCAAGGCAAGGCACGGTGAGGCAAGGCAAGGCCGATGCACGAAAACGCACGGCTAGGCAATTCACGGCAAGGCAAGGAAAGGGTAACGCAAGGCAAGGCACGGTCAGGCGAGGCAAGGCTAAGGCACGACAACGCAAGGCTAGGCAATGCACGGAAGGCAAGCAAAGAGGAACGGAAGGCAAGGAAGGCTAGGGAAAGCAGGGAAAGGCAAGGGTAACGGAAGGAACGGCACGGTAAGGGCAAACAAGACTAAGGCACGACAACACAGGGCTAGGCAATGCAGGGCAAGGCAAGGAAATGGTAACGCAAGGCAAGGCACGGTTTGGGGAGGCAAAGCTAATGCACGACAACGCAAGGCTAGGCAGTGCACGGCTAGGCAAGGAAAGAGTAACGGAAGGTAAGGAAGGCAAGTCAAAGCAAGGCAAGGCAAGTGTAACAAAAGGCAAGGCACGGCAAGGGGAAAAAAGGCTAAGGAACGGCAACGCACGGCTACGCAATGCACGGCCAGGCAAGGAAAGGGTAACGCAAGGCAAGGCACGGTAAGGCAAGACAAGGCTAATGCACGACAACGCACGGCTAGGCAATGCACGGCCAGGCAAGGAAAGGGTAACTCAAGGCAAGGCACGGTCAGGCGAGGCAAGGCTAAGGCACGACAACGCAAGGCTAGGCAATGCACGGAAGGCAAGCAAAGAGTAACGGAAGGCAAGGAAGGCAAGGGAAAGCAAGGCAAGGCAAGGGTAACAGAAGGAACGGCACGGCAAGGGGAAACAAGGCTAAGGCACGGCAACGCACGGCTAGGCAATGCACGGCAAAGCAAGGAAAGGGTAACGCAAGGCAAGGCACGGTGAGGCAAGGCAAGGCTGATGCACGACAACGCACGGCTAGGCAATGCACGGCAAGGCAAGGAAAGGGTAACGCAAGGCAAGGCACGGTCAGGCGAGGGAAGGCTAAGGCAGGACAACACAAGGCTAGGCAATGCACGGCAAGGCAAGGAAAGGGTAACGCAACGCAAGGCACTGTAAGGCCCGGCAAGGCTAAGGCACGAAAACGCAAGGCTAGGCAATAAACAGAAGGCAAGCAAAGAGTAACGGAAGGCAAGGAAGGCAAGGGAAAGCAGGGGAAGGCAAGGGTAACGGAAGGAACGGCACGGTAAGGGGAAACAAGGCTAAGGCACGACAACGCAGGGCTAGCCAATGCACGGCAAGGAAAGGAAAGGGTAACGCAAGGCAAGGCACCGTTACGCGAGGCAAGGCTAAGGCACGACAACACAAGGCTAGGCAATGCACGGAAGGCAAGCAAAGAGTAACGGAAAGCAAGGAAGGCAAGGGAAAGCAAGGCAAGGCAAGGGAAACGGAAGGAACGGCACGGCAAGGGGACACAAGGCTAAGGCACGACAACGCAAGGCTAGGCAATGCACGGAAGGAAAGCTAAGAGTAACGGAAGGCAATGAAAGGAAGGGAAAGCAAGGCAAGGTAAGGGTAACGCAAGGCAAGGCACGGTGAGGCAAGGCAAGGCTGATGCACGACAACGCACGGCTAGGCAATGCACGGCAAGGCAAGGAAAGGGTAACGCAAGGCAAGTCACGGTCAGGGGAGGCAAGGCTAAGGCACGACAACGCAAGGCTAGGCAATGAACGGAAGGCAAGCAAAGAGTAACGGAGGCCAAGGAAGGCAAGGGAAAGCAAGGGAAGGCAAGGGCAACGAAAGGAACGGCACGGTAAGGGGAAACAAAGCTAAGGCACGACAATGCAGGGCTAGGAAATGCACGGCAAGGCAAGGAAAGGGTAACGCAAGGCAAAGCACGGTGAGGCAAGACAAGGCAAATGCACGACAACGCACTGCTAGGCAATGCACGGCAAGGCAAGGAAATGGTAACTCAAGGCAAGGCACGGTCAGGCGAGGCAAGGCTAAGGCACGACAACGCAAGGCTAGGCAATGCACGGAAGGCAAGCAAAGAGTAACGGAAGGCAAGGAAGGCAAGGGAAAGCAGGGGAAGGCAAGGGCAACGAAAGGAACGGCACGGTAAGGGGAAACAAGGCTAAGGCACGACAACACAGGGCTAGGCAATGCAGGGCAAGGCAAGGAAAGGGTAACGCAATGGAAGGCACGGTTTGGGGAGGAAGGCGAATGCACGACAACGCAAGGCTAGGCAATGCACGGAAGGCAAGCAAAGAGTAACGGAAGGCAAGGAAGGCAAGGGAAAGCAAGGCAAGGCAAGGGTAACAGAAGGAACGGCACGGCAAGGGGAAACAAGGCTAAGGCACGGCAACGCACGGCTAGGCAATGCACGGCAAGGCAAGGAAAGGGTAACGCAAGGCAAGGCACCGTGAGGCAAGGCAAGGCAAATGCACGACAACGCACGGCTAGGCAATGCACGGCAAGGCAAGGAAAGGGTAACGCAAGGCAAGGCACGGTCAGGCGAGGCAAGGCAAAGGCACGACAACGCAAGGCTAGGCAATGAACGGAAGGCAAGCAAAGAGTAACGGAAGGCAAGGAAGGCAAGGGAAAGCAAGGGAAGGCAAGGGCAACGAAAGGAACGGCACGGTAAGGGGAAACAAGGCTAAGGCACGACAACACAGGGCTAGGCAATGCAGGGCAAGGCAAGGAAAGGGTAACGCAAATCAAGGCACGGTTTGGGGAGGAAGGCGAATGCACGACAACGCAAGGCTAGGCAATGCACGGAAGGCAAGCAAAGAGTAACGGAAGGCAAGGAAGGCAAGGGAAAGCAAGGCAAGGCAAGGGTAACGGAAGGAACGGCACGGCAAGGGGAAACAAGGCTAAGGCACGGCAAGGGACGGCTAGGCAATGCACGGCAAGGCAAGGAAAGGGTAACGCAAGGCAAGGCACTGTCAGGCGAGCCAAGGCTAAGGCACGACAACGCAAGGCTAGGCAATGCACGGCCTGGCAAGGAAAGGGTAACGCAAGGTAAGTCACGGTCAGGCGAGGCAAGGCTAAGGCACGACAACGCAAGGCTAGGCAATGAACGGAAGGCAAGCAAAGAGTAACGGAAGGCAAGGAAGGCAAGGGAAAGCAAGGGAAGGCAAGGGCAACGAAAGGAACGGCACGGTAAGGGGAAACAAAGCTAAGGCACGACAATGCAGGGCTACGAAATGCACGGCAAGGCAAGGAAAGGGTAACGCAAGGCAAAGCACGGTGAGGCAAGACAAGGCAAATGCACGACAACGCACGGCTAGGCAATGCACGGCAAGGCAAGGAAAGGGTAACTCAAGGCAAGGCACGGTCAGGCGCGGCAAGGCTAAGGCACGACAACGCAAGGCTAGGCAATGCACGGAAGGCAAGCAAAGAGTAACGGAAGGCAAGGAAGGCAAGGGAAAGCAGGGGAAGGCAAGGGTAACGAAAGGAACGGCACGGTAAGGGGAAACAAGGCTAAGGCACGAAAACACAGGGCTAGGCAATGCAGGGTAAGGCAAGGAAAGGGTAACGCAAATCAAGGCACGGTTTGGGGAAGAAGGCGAATGCACGACAACGCAAGGCTAGGCAATGCACGGAAGGCAAGCAAAGAGTAACGGAAGGCAAGGAAGGCAAGGGAAAGCAAGGCAAGGCAAGGGTAACAGAAGGAACGGCACGGCAAGGGGAAACAAGGCTAAGGCACGGCAACGCACGGCTAGGCAATGCACGGCAAGGCAAGGAAAGGGTAACGCAAGGCAAGGCACGGTGAGGCAAGGCAAGGCTGATGCACGACAACGCACGGCTAGGCAATGCACGGCAAGGCAAGGAAAGGGTAACGCAAGGCAAGGCACGGTCAGGCGAGGCAAGGCTAAGGCACGACAACGCAAGGCTAGGCAATGCACGGCAAGGCAAGGAAAGGGTAACGCAAGGCAAGGCACGGTGAGGCAAGGCAAGGCTGATGCACGACAACGCACGGCTAGGCAATGCACGGCAAGGCAAGGAAAGGGTAACGCAAGGCAAGGCACGGTCAGGCGAGGCAAGGCTAAGGCACGACAACGCAAGGCTAGGCAATGCACGGCAAGGCAAGGAAAGGGTAACGCAAGGCAAGGCACGGTCAGGCGAGGCAAGGCTAAGGCACGACAACGCAAGGCTAGGCAATGCACGGCAAGGCAAGGAAAGGGTAACGAAAGGCAAGGCACGGTAAGGCGCGGCAAGGCTAAGGCACGACAACGCAAGGCTAGGCAATAAACGGAAGGCAAGCAAAGAGTAACGGAACGCAAGGAAGGCAAGGGAAAGCAGGGGAAGGCAAGGGTAACGGAAGGAACGGCACGGTAAGGGGAAACAAGGCTAAGGCACGACAACGCAGGGCTAGCCAATGCACGGCAAGGAAAGGAAAGGGTAACGCAAGGCAAGGCACCGTTCCGCGAGGCAAGGCTAAGGCACGACAGCGCAAGGCTAGGCAATGCACGGAAGGCAAGCAAAGAGTAACGGAAGGCAAGGAAGGCAAGGGAAAGCAAGGTAAGGCAAGGGTAACGGAAGGAACGGCACGGCAAGGGGAAACAAGGCTAAGGCACGGCAACGCACGGCTAGGCAATGCACGGCAAGGCAAGGAAAGGGTAACGCAAGGCAAGGCACTGTCAGGCGAGGCAAGGCTAAGGCACGACAACGCAAGGCTAGGCAATGCACGGAAGGAAAGCAAAGAGTAACGGAAGGCAATGAAAGTAAGGGAAAGCAAAGCAAGGTAAGGGTAACGCAAGGCAAGGCACGGTAAGGCAAGACAAGGCTAATGCACGACAACGCACGGCTAGGCAATGCACGGCCTGGCAACGAAAGGGTAACGCAAGGCAAGGCACGGTGAGGCAAGGCAAGGCAAATGCACGACAACGCACGGCTAGGCAATGCACGGCAAGGCAAGGAAAGGGTAACGCAAGGCAAGTCACGGTCAGGCGAGGCAAGGCTAAGGCAAGACAACGCAAGGCTAGGCAATGAACGGAAGGCAAGCAAAGAGTAACGGAAGGCAAGGAAGGCAAGGGAAAGCAAGGGAAGGCAAGGGCAACGAAAGGAACGGCACGGTAAGGGGAAACAAAGCTAAGGCACGACAATGCAGGGCTAGGCAATGCACGGCAAGGCAAGGAAAGGGTAACGCAAGGCAAAGCACGGTGAGGCAAGCCAAGGCAAATGCACGACAACGCACGGCTAGGCAATGCAGGGAAAGGCAAGGAAAGGGTAACTCAAGGCAAGGCACGGTCAGGCGAGGCAAGGCTTAGGCACGACAACGCAAGGCTAGGCAATGCACGGAAGGCAAGCAAAGAGTAACGGAAGGCAAGGAAGGCAAGGGAAAGCAGGGGAAGGCAAGGGTAACGAAAGGAACGGCACGGTAAGGGGAAACAAGGCTAAGGCACGACAACACAGGGCTAGGCAATGCAGGGCAAGGCAAGGAAAGGGTAACGCAAGGCAAGGCACGGTTCGGGAGGAAGGCGAATGCACGACAACGCAAGGCTAGGCAATGCACGGAAGGCAAGCAAAGAGTAACGGAAGGCAAGGAAGGCAAGGGAAAGCAAGGCAAGGCAAGGGTAACAGAAGGAACGGCACGGCAAGGGGAAACAAGGCTAAGGCACGGCAACGCACGGCTAGGCAATGCACGGCAAGGCAACGAAAGGGTAACGCAAGGCAAGGCACGGTGAGGCAAGGCAAGGCTGATGCACGAGAACGCACGGCTAGGCAATGCACGGCAAGGCAAGGAAAGGGTAACGCAAGGCAAGGCACGGTCAGGCGAGGCAAGGCTAAGGCACGACAACGCAAGGCTAGGCAATGCACGGCAAGGCAAGGAAAGGGTAACGCAAGGCAAGGCACGGTAAGGCGCGGCAAGGCTAAGGCACAACAACGCAAGGCTAGGCAATAAACGGAAGGCAAGCAAAGAGTAACGGAAGGCAAGGAAGGCAAGGGAAAGTAGGGGAAGGCAAGGGTAACGTAAGGAACGGCACGGTAAGGGGAAACAAGGCTAAGGCACGACAACGCAGGGCTAGCCAATACACGGCAAGGAAAGGAAAGGGTAACGCAAGGCAAGGCACCGTTACGCGAGGCAAGGCTAAGGCACGACAACGCATAGCTTGGCAATGCACGGAAGGCAAGCAAAGAGTAACGGAAGGCAAGGAAGGCAAGGGAAAGCAAGGCAAGGCAAGGGTAACCGAAGGAACGGCACGGCAAGGGGAAACAAGGCTAAGGCACGGCAACGCACGGCTAGGCAATGCACGGCAAGGCAAGGAAAGGGTAACGCAAGGCAAGGCACTGTCAGGCGAGGCAAGGCTAAGGCACGACAACGCAAGGCTAGGCAATGCACGGAAGGAAAGCAAAGAGTAACGGAAGGCAATGAAAGGAAGGGAAAGCAAGGCAAGGTAAGGGTAACGCAAGGCAAGGCACGGTGAGGCAAGGCAAGGCTGATGCACGACAACGCACGGCTAGGCAATTCACGGCAAGGCAAGGAAAGGGTAACGCAAGGCAAGGCACGGTCAGGCGAGGCAAGGCTAAGGCACGACAACGCAAGGCTAGGCAATGCACGGAAGGCAAGCAAAGAGGAACGGAAGGCAAGGAAGGCTAGGGAAAGCAGGGAAAGGCAAGGGTAACGGAAGGAACGGCACGGTAAGGGCAAACAAGACTAAGGCACGACAACACAGGGCTAGGCAATGCAGGGCAAGGCAAGGAAATTGTAACGCAAGGCAAGGCACGGTTTGGGGAGGCAAAGCTAATGCACGACAACGCAAGGCTAGGCAGTGCACGTCTAGGCAAGGAAAGAGTAACGGTAGGAAAGGAAGGCAAGGCAAAGGAAGGCAAGGCAAGTGTAACAAAAGGCAAGGCACGGCAAGGGGAAACAAGGCTAAGGAACGGCAACGCACGGCTACGCAATGCACGGCCAGGCAAGTAAAGGGTAACGCAAGGCAAGGCACGGTAAGGCAAGACAAGGCTAATGCACGACAACGCACGGCTAGGCAATGCACGGCCAGGCAAGGAAAGGGTAACGCAAGGCAAGGCACGGTGAGGCAAGGCAAGGCAAATGCACGACAACGCACGGCTAGGCAATGCACGGCAAGGTAAGGAAAGGGTAACGCAAGGCAAGGCACGGTCAGGCGAGGCAAGGCTAAGGCACGACAACGCAAGGCTAGGCAATGAACGGAAGGCAAGCAAAGAGTAACGGAAGGCAAGGAAGGCAAGGGAAAGCAAGGGAAGGCAAGGGCAACGAAAGGAACGGCACGGTAAGGGGAAACAAAGCTAAGGCACGACAATGCAGGGCTAGGCAATGCACGGCAAGGCAAGGAAAGGGTAACGCAAGGCAAAGCACGGTGAGGCAAGACAAGGCAAATGCACGACAACGCACGGCTAGGCAATGCACGGCAAGGCAAGGAAAGGGTAACTCAAGGCAAGGCACGGTCAGGCGAGGCAAGGCTAAGGCACGACAACGCAAGGCTAGGCAATGCACGGAAGGCAAGCAAAGAGTAACGGAAGGCAAGGAAGGCAAGGGAAAGCAGGGGAAGGCAAGGGTAACGAAAGGAACGGCACGGTAAGGGGAAACAAGGCTAAGGCACGACAACACAGGGCTAGGCAATGCAGGGCAAGGCAAGGAAAGGGTAACGCAAATCAAGGCACGGTTTGGGTAGGAAGGCGAATGCACGACAACACAAGGCTAGGCAATGCACGGAAGGCAAGCAAAGAGTAACGGAAGGCAAGGAAGGCAAGGGAAAGCAAGGCAAGGCAAGGGTAACGGAAGGAACGGCACGGCAAGGGGAAACAAGGCTAAGGCACGGCAACGCACGGCTAGGGAATGCACGGCAAGGCAAGGAAAGGGTAACGCAAGGCAAGGCACGGTGAGGCAAGGCAAGGCTGATGCACGACAACGCAGGGCTAGCCAATGCACGGCAAGGAAAGGAAAGGGTAACGCAAGGCAAGGCACCGTTACGCGAGGCAAGGCTAAGGCACGACAACGCAAGGCTAGGCAATGCACGGAAGGCAAGCAAAGAGTAACGGAAGGCAAGGAAGGCAAGGGAAAGCAAGGCAAGGCAAGGGTAACGGAAGGAACGGCACGGCAAGTGGAAACAAGGCTAAGGCACGGCAACGCACGGCTAGGCAATGCACGGCAAGGCAAGGAAAGGGTAACGCAAGGCAAGGCACTGTCAGGCGAGGCAAGGCTAAGGCACGACAACGCAAGGCTAGGCAATGCACGGAAGGCAAGCAAAGAGGAACGGAAGGCAAGGAAGGCTAGGGAAAGCAGGGAAAGGCAAGGGTAACGGAAGGAACGGCACGGTAAGGGCAAACAAGACTAAGGCACGACAACACAGGGCTAGGCAATGCAGGGCAAGGCAAGGAAATGGTAACGCAAGGCAAGGCACGGTTTGTGGAGGCAAAGCTAATGCACGACAACGCAAGGCTAGGCAGTGCACGGCTAGGTAAGGAAAGAGTAACGGAAGGAAAGGAAGGCAAGGCAAAGCAAGGCAAGGCAAGTGTAACAAAAGGCAAGGCACGGCAAGGGGAAACAAGGCTAAGGAACGGCAACGCACGGCTATGCAATGCACGGCCAGGCAAGGAAAGGGTAACGCAAGGCAAGGCACGGTAAGGCAAGACAAGGCTAATGCACGACAACGCACGGCTAGGCAATGCACGGCAAGGCAAGGAAAGGGTAACTCAAGGCAAGGCATGGTCAGGCGAGGCAAGGCTAAGGCACGACAACGCAAGGCTAGGCAATGCACGGAAGGCAAGCAAAGAGTAACGGAAGGCAAGGAAGGCAAGGGAAAGCAGGGGAAGGCAAGGGTAACGAAAGGAACGGCACGGTAAGGGGAAACAAGGCTAAGGCACGACAAAACAGGGCTAGGCAATGCAGGGCAAGGCAAGGAAAGGGTAACGCAAGGCAAGGCACGGTTTGGGGAGGAAGGCGAATGCACGACAACGCAAGGCTAGGCAATGCACGGAAGGCAAGCAAAGAGTAACGGAAGGCAAGGAAGGCAAGGGAAAGCAAGGCAAGGCAAGGGTAACAGAAGGAACGGCACGGCATAGGGAAACAAGGCTAAGGCACGGCAACGCACGGCTAGGCAATGCACGGCAAGGCAAGTAAAGGGTAACGCAAGGCAAGGCACGGTCAGGCGAGGAAAGGCTAAGGCAAGACAACGCAAGGCTAGGCAATGCACGGCAAGGCAAGGAAAGGGTAACGCAAGGCAAGGCACGGTGAGGCAAGGCAAGGCTGATGCACGACAACGCACGGCTAGGCAATGCACGGCAAGGCAAGGAAAGGGTAACGCAAGGCAAGGCACGGTCAGGCGAGGCAAGGCTAAGGCACGACAACGCACGGCTAGGCAATGCACGGAAAGGCAAGGAAAGGGTAACGCAAGGCAAGGCACGGTAAGGCAAGACAAGGCTAATGCACGACAACGCACGGCTAGGCAATGCACGGCCAGGCAAGGAAAGGGTAACGCAAGGCAAGGCACGGTGAGGCAAGGCAAGGCAAATGCACGACAACGCACGGCTAGGCAATGCACGGCAAGGCAAGGAAAGGGTAACGCAAGGCAAGGCACGGTCAGGCGAGGCAAGGCTAAGGCACGACAACGCAAGGCTAGGCAATGAACGGAAGGCAAGCAAAGAATAACGGAAGGCAAGGAAGGCAAGGGAAAGCAAGGGAAGGCAAGGGCAACGAAAGGAACGGCACGGTAAGGGGAAACAAAGCTAAGGCACGACAATGCAGGGCTAGGCAATGCACGGCAAGGCAAGGAAAGGGTAACGCAAGGCAAAGCACGGTGAGGCAAGACAAGGCAAATGCACGACAACGCACGGCTAGGCAATGCACGGCAAGGCAAGGAAAGGGTAACTCAAGGCAAGGCACGGTCAGGCGAGGCAAGGCTAAGGCACGACAACGCAAGGCTAGGCAATGCACGGAAGGCAAGCAAAGAGTAACGGAAGGCAAGGAAGGCAAGGGAAAGCAAGGCAAGGCAAGGGTAACAGAAGGAACGGCACGGCAAGGGGAAACAAGGCTAAGGCACGGCAACGCACGGCTAGGCAATGCACGGCAAAGCAAGGAAAGGGTAACGCAAGGCAAGGCACGGTGAGGCAAGGCAAGGCTGATGCACGACAACGCACGGCTAGGCAATGCACGGCAAGGCAAGGAAAGGGTAACGCAAGGCAAGGCACGGTCAGGCGAGGGAAGGCTAAGGCAGGACAACACAAGGCTAGGCAATGCACGGCAAGGCAAGGAAAGGGTAACGCAACGCAAGGCACTGTAAGGCGCGGCAAGGCTAAGGCACGACAACGCAAGGCTAGGCAATAAACAGAAGGCAAGCAAAGAGTAACGGAAGGCAAGGAAGGCAAGGGAAAGCAGGGGAAGGCAAGGGTAACGGAAGGAACGGCACGGTAAGGGGAAACAAGGCTAAGGCACGACAACGCAGGGCTAGCCAATGCACGGCAAGGAAAGGAAAGGGTAACGCAAGGCAAGGCACCGTTACGCGAGGCAAGGCTAAGGCACGACAACGCAAGGCTAGGCAATGCACGGAAGGCAAGCAAAGAGTAACGGAAAGCAAGGAAGGCAAGGGAAAGCAAGGCAAGGCAAGGGTAACGGAAGGAACGGCACGGCAAGGGGAAACAAGGCTAAGGCACGGCAACGCACGGCTAGGCAATCCACGGCAAGGCAAGGAAAGGGTAACGCAAGGCAAGGCACTGTCAGGCGAGGCAAGGCTAAGGCACGACAACGCAAGGCTAGGCAATGCACGGAAGGAAAGCAAAGAGTAACGGAAGGCAATGAAAGGAAGGGAAAGCAAGGCAAGGTAAGGGTAACGCAAGGCAAGGCACGGTGAGGCAAGGCAAGGCTGATGTACGACAACGCACGGCTAGGCAATTCACGGCAAGGCAAGGAAAGGGTAACGCAAGGCAAGGCACGGTCAGGCGAGGCAAGGCTAACGCACGACAACGCAAGGCTAGGCAATGCACGGAAGGCAAGCAAAGAGGAACGGAAGGCAAGGAAGGCTAGGGAAAGCAGGGAAAGGCAAGGGTAACGGAAGGAACGGCACGGTAAGGGCAAACAAGACTAAGGCACGACAACACAGGGCTAGGCAATGCAGGGGAAGGCAAGGAAATGGTAACGCAAGGCAAGGCACGGTTTGGGGAGGCAAAGCTAATGCACGACAACGCAAGGCTAGGCAGTGCACGGCTAGGCAAGGAAAGAGTAACGGAAGGAAAGGAAGGCAAGGCAAAGCAAGGCAAGGCAAGTGTAACAAAAGGCAAGGCACGGCAAGGGGAAACAAGGCTAAGGAACGGCAACGCACGGCTACGCAATGCACGGCCAGGCAAGGAAAGTGTAACGGAAGGCAAGGCACGGTAAGGCAAGACAAGGCTAATGCACGACAACGCACGGCTAGGCAATGCACGGCCAGGCAAGGAAAGGGTAACGCAAGGCAAGGAACGGTCAGGCGAGGCAAGGCTAAGGCACGACAACGCAAGGCTAGACAATGAACGGAAGGCAAGCAAAGAGTAACGGAAGGCAAGGAAGGCAAGGGAAAGCAAGGGAAGGCAAGGGCGACGAAAGGAACGGCACGGTAAGGGGAAACAAAGCTAAGGCACGACAATGCAGGGCTAGGCAATGCACGGCAAGGCAAGGAAAGGGTAACGCAAGGCAAAGCACGGAGAGGCAAAACAAGGCAAATGCACGAAAACGCACGGCTAGGCAATGCACGGCAAGAAGAGGAAAGGGTAACGCAAGGCACGGCACGGTCAGGCGAGGCAAGTCTAAGGCACGACAGCGCAAGGCTAGGCAATGCACGGCAAGGCAAGGAAAGGGTAACGGAAGGCAAGGAAGGCAAGGGAAAGCAGGGGAAGGCAAGGGTAACGGAAGGAACGGCACGGTAAGGGGAAACAAGGCTAAGGCACGACAACGCACGGCTAGCCAATGCACCGCAAGGAAAGGAAAGGGTAACGCAAGGCAAGGCACCGTGAGGCAAGGCAAGGCTGATGCACGACAACGCACGGCTAGGCAATGCACGGCAAGGCAAGGAAAGGGTAACGCAAGGCAAGGCACGGTCAGGCGAGGCAAGGCTAAGGCACGACAACGCAAGGCTAGGCAATTCACGGCAAGGCAAGGAAAGGGTAACGCAAGGCAAGGCACGGTAAGGCGCGGCAAGGCTAAGGCACGACAACGCAAGGCTAGGCAATGCACGGAAGGCAAGCAAAGAGTAACGGAAGGCAAGGAAGACAAGGGAAAGCAGGGGAAGGCAAGGGTAACGGAAGGAACGGCACGGTAAGGGGAAACAAGGCTAAGGCACGACAACGCAGGGCTAGCCAATGCACCGCAAGGAAAGGAAAGGGTAACGCAAGGCAAGGCACCGTTACGCGAGGCAAGGCTAAGGCACGACAACGCAAGGCTAGGCAATGCACGGAAGGCAAGCAAACAGTAACGGAAGGCAAGGAAGGCAAGGGAAAGCAAGGGAAGGCAAGGGTAAGGAAAGGAACGGCACGGTAAGGGGAAACAAGGCTAAGGCACGACAACACAGGGCTAGGCAATGCAGGGCAAGGCAAGCAAAGGGTAACGCAAATCAAGGCACGGTTTGGGGAGGAAGGCGAATGCACGACAACGCAAGGCTAGGCAATGAACGGAAGGCAAGCAAAGAGTAACGGAAGGCAAGGAAGGCAAGGGAAAGCAAGGGAAGGCAAGGGCAACGAAAGGAACGGCACGGTAAGGGGAAACAAAGCTAAGGCACGACAATGCAGGGCTAGGAAATGCACGGCAAGGCAAGGAAAGGGTAACGCAAGGCAAAGCACGGTGAGGCAAGACAAGGCAAATGCACGACAACGCACGGCTAGGCAATGCACGGCAAGGCAAGGAAAGGGTAACTCAAGGCAAGGCACGGTCAGGCGAGGCAAGGCTAAGGCACGACAACGCAAGGCTAGGCAATGCACGGAAGGCAAGCAAAGAGTAACGGAAGGCAAGGAAGGCAAGGGAAAGCAGGGGAAGGCAAGGGTAACGGAAGGAACGGCACGGTAAGGGCAAACAAGACTAAGGCACGACAACACAGGGCTAGGCAATGCAGGGCAAGGCAAGGAAATGGTAACGCAAGGCAAGGCACGGTTTGGGGAGGCAAAGCTAATGCACGACAACGCAAGGCTAGGCAGTGCACGGCTAGGTAAGGAAAGAGTAACGGAAGGAAAGGAAGGCAAGGCAAAGCAAGGCAAGGCAAGTGTAACAAAAGGCAAGGCACGGCAAGGGGAAACAAGGCTAAGGAACGGCAACGCACGGCTATGCAATGCACGGCCAGGCAAGGAAAGGGTAACGCAAGGCAAGGCACGGTAAGGCAAGACAAGGCTAATGCACGACAACGCACGGCTAGGCAATGCACGGCAAGGCAAGGAAAGGGTAACTCAAGGCAAGGCATGGTCAGGCGAGGCAAGGCTAAGGCACGACAACGCAAGGCTAGGCAATGCACGGAAGGCAAGCAAAGAGTAACGGAAGGCAAGGAAGGCAAGGGAAAGCAGGGGAAGGCAAGGGTAACGAAAGGAACGGCACGGTAAGGGGAAACAAGGCTAAGGCACGACAAAACAGGGCTAGGCAATGCAGGGCAAGGCAAGGAAAGGGTAACGCAAGGCAAGGCACGGTTTGGGGAGGAAGGCGAATGCACGACAACGCAAGGCTAGGCAATGCACGGAAGGCAAGCAAAGAGTAACGGAAGGCAAGGAAGGCAAGGGAAAGCAAGGCAAGGCAAGGGTAACAGAAGGAACGGCACGGCATAGGGAAACAAGGCTAAGGCACGGCACCGCACGGCTAGGCAATGCACGGCAAGGCAAGTAAAGGGTAACGCAAGGCAAGGCACGGTCAGGCGAGGAAAGGCTAAGGCAAGACAACGCAAGGCTAGGCAATGCACGGCAAGGCAAGGAAAGGGTAACGCAAGGCAAGGCACGGTGAGGCAAGGCAAGGCTGATGCACGACAACGCACGGCTAGGCAATGCACGGCAAGGCAAGGAAAGGGTAACGCAAGGCAAGGCACGGTCAGGCGAGGCAAGGCTAAGGCACGACAACGCACGGCTAGGCAATGCACGGCAAGGCAAGGAAAGGGTAACGCAAGGCAAGGCACGGTAAGGCAAGACAAGGCTAATGCACGACAACGCACGGCTAGGCAATGCACGGCCAGGCAAGGAAAGGGTAACGCAAGGCAAGGCACGGTGAGGCAAGGCAAGGCAAATGCACGACAACGCACGGCTAGGCAATGCACGGCAAGGCAAGGAAAGGGTAACGCAAGGCAAGGCACGGTCAGGCGAGGCAAGGCTAAGGCACGACAACGCAAGGCTAGGCAATGAACGGAAGGCAAGCAAAGAATAACGGAAGGCAAGGAAGGCAAGGGAAAGCAAGGGAAGGCAAGGGCAACGAAAGGAACGGCACGGTAAGGGGAAACAAAGCTAAGGCACGACAATGCAGGGCTAGGCAATGCACGGCAAGGCAAGGAAAGGGTAACGCAAGGCAAAGCACGGTGAGGCAAGACAAGGCAAATGCACGACAACGCACGGCTAGGCAATGCACGGCAAGGCAAGGAAAGGGTAACTCAAGGCAAGGCACGGTCAGGCGAGGCAAGGCTAAGGCACGACAACGCAAGGCTAGGCAATGCACGGAAGGCAAGCAAAGAGTAACGGAAGGCAAGGAAGGCAAGGGAAAGCAAGGCAAGGCAAGGGTAACAGAAGGAACGGCACGGCAAGGGGAAACAAGGCTAAGGCACGGCAACGCACGGCTAGGCAATGCACGGCAAAGCAAGGAAAGGGTAACGCAAGGCAAGGCACGGTGAGGCAAGGCAAGGCTGATGCACGACAACGCACGGCTAGGCAATGCACGGCAAGGCAAGGAAAGGGTAACGCAAGGCAAGGCACGGTCAGGCGAGGGAAGGCTAAGGCAGGACAACACAAGGCTAGGCAATGCACGGCAAGGCAAGGAAAGGGTAACGCAACGCAAGGCACTGTAAGGCGCGGCAAGGCTAAGGCACGACAACGCAAGGCTAGGCAATAAACAGAAGGCAAGCAAAGAGTAACGGAAGGCAAGGAAGGCAAGGGAAAGCAGGGGAAGGCAAGGGTAACGGAAGGATCGGCACGGTAAGGGGAAACAAGGCTAAGGCACGACAACGCAGGGCTAGCCAATGCACGGCAAGGAAAGGAAAGGGTAACGCAAGGCAAGGCACCGTTACGCGAGGCAAGGCTAAGGCACGACAACGCAAGGCTAGGCAATGCACGGAAGGCAAGCAAAGAGTAACGGAAAGCAAGGAAGGCAAGGGAAAGCAAGGCAAGGCAAGGGTAACGGAAGGAACGGCACGGCAAGGGGAAACAAGGCTAAGGCACGGCAACGCACGGCTAGGCAATCCACGGCAAGGCAAGGAAAGGGTAACGCAAGGCAAGGCACTGTCAGGCGAGGCAAGGCTAAGGCACGACAACGCAAGGCTAGGCAATGCACGGAAGGAAAGCAAAGAGTAACGGAAGGCAATGAAAGGAAGGGAAAGCAAGGCAAGGTAAGGGTAACGCAAGGCAAGGCACGGTGAGGCAAGGCAAGGCTGATGTACGACAACGCACGGCTAGGCAATTCACGGCAAGGCAAGGAAAGGGTAACGCAAGGCAAGGCACGGTCAGGCGAGGCAAGGCTAACGCACGACAACGCAAGGCTAGGCAATGCACGGAAGGCAAGCAAAGAGGAACGGAAGGCAAGGAAGGCTAGGGAAAGCAGGGAAAGGCAAGGGTAACGGAAGGAACGGCACGGTAAGGGCAAACAAGACTAAGGCACGACAACACAGGGCTAGGCAATGCAGGGGAAGGCAAGGAAATGGTAACGCAAGGCAAGGCACGGTTTGGGGAGGCAAAGCTAATGCACGACAACGCAAGGCTAGGCAGTGCACGGCTAGGCAAGGAAAGAGTAACGGAAGGAAAGGAAGGCAAGGCAAAGCAAGGCAAGGCAAGTGTAACAAAAGGCAAGGCACGGCAAGGGGAAACAAGGCTAAGGAACGGCAACGCACGGCTACGCAATGCACGGCCAGGCAAGGAAAGTGTAACGGAAGGCAAGGCACGGTAAGGCAAGACAAGGCTAATGCACGACAACGCACGGCTAGGCAATGCACGGCCAGGCAAGGAAAGGGTAACGCAAGGCAAGGAACGGTCAGGCGAGGCAAGGCTAAGGCACGACAACGCAAGGCTAGACAATGAACGGAAGGCAAGCAAAGAGTAACGGAAGGCAAGGAAGGCAAGGGAAAGCAAGGGAAGGCAAGGGCGACGAAAGGAACGGCACGGTAAGGGGAAACAAAGCTAAGGCACGACAATGCAGGGCTAGGCAATGCACGGCAAGGCAAGGAAAGGGTAACGCAAGGCAAAGCACGGAGAGGCAAAACAAGGCAAATGCACGAAAACGCACGGCTAGGCAATGCACGGCAAGAAGAGGAAAGGGTAACGCAAGGCACGGCACGGTCAGGCGAGGCAAGTCTAAGGCACGACAGCGCAAGGCTAGGCAATGCACGGCAAGGCAAGGAAAGGGTAACGGAAGGCAAGGAAGGCAAGGGAAAGCAGGGGAAGGCAAGGGTAACGGAAGGAACGGCACGGTAAGGGGAAACAAGGCTAAGGCACGACAACGCACGGCTAGCCAATGCACCGCAAGGAAAGGAAAGGGTAACGCAAGGCAAGGCACCGTGAGGCAAGGCAAGGCTGATGCACGACAACGCACGGCTAGGCAATGCACGGCAAGGCAAGGAAAGGGTAACGCAAGGCAAGGCACGGTCAGGCGAGGCAAGGCTAAGGCACGACAACGCAAGGCTAGGCAATTCACGGCAAGGCAAGGAAAGGGTAACGCAAGGCAAGGCACGGTAAGGCGCGGCAAGGCTAAGGCACGACAACGCAAGGCTAGGCAATGCACGGAAGGCAAGCAAAGAGTAACGGAAGGCAAGGAAGACAAGGGAAAGCAGGGGAAGGCAAGGGTAACGGAAGGAACGGCACGGTAAGGGGAAACAAGGCTAAGGCACGACAACGCAGGGCTAGCCAATGCACCGCAAGGAAAGGAAAGGGTAACGCAAGGCAAGGCACCGTTACGCGAGGCAAGGCTAAGGCACGACAACGCAAGGCTAGGCAATGCACGGAAGGCAAGCAAACAGTAACGGAAGGCAAGGAAGGCAAGGGAAAGCAAGGGAAGGCAAGGGTAAGGAAAGGAACGGCACGGTAAGGGGAAACAAGGCTAAGGCACGACAACACAGGGCTAGGCAATGCAGGGCAAGGCAAGCAAAGGGTAACGCAAATCAAGGCACGGTTTGGGGAGGAAGGCGAATGCACGACAACGCAAGGCTAGGCAATGAACGGAAGGCAAGCAAAGAGTAACGGAAGGCAAGGAAGGCAAGGAAAAGCAAGGGAAGGCAAGGGCAACGAAAGGAACGGCACGGTAAGGGGAAACAAAGCTAAGGCACGACAATGCAGGGCTAGGAAATGCACGGCAAGGCAAGGAAAGGGTAACGCAAGGCAAAGCACGGTGAGGCAAGACAAGGCAAATGCACGACAACGCACGGCTAGGCAATGCACGGCAAGGCAAGGAAAGGGTAACTCAAGGCAAGGCACGGTCAGGCGAGGCAAGGCTAAGGCACGACAACGCAAGGCTAGGCAATGCACGGAAGGCAAGCAAAGAGTAACGGAAGGCAAGGAAGGCAAGGGAAAGCAGGGGAAGGCAAGGGTAACGAAAGGAACGGCGCGGTAAGGGGAAACAAGGCTAAGGCACGACAAAACAGGGCTAGGCAATGCAGGGCAAGGCAAGGAAAGGGTAACGCAAGGCAAGGCACGGTTTGGGGAGGAAGGCGAATGCACGACAACGCAAGGCTAGGCAATGCACGGAAGGCAAGCAAAGAGTAACGGAAGGCAAGGAAGGCAAGGGAAAGCAAGGCAAGGCAAGGGTAACAAAAGGAACGGCTCTGCAAGGGGAAACAAGGCTAAGCTACGGCAACGCACGGCTAGGCAATGCACGACCAGCCAAGGAAAGGCTAACGCAAGGCAAGGCACGGTGAGGGAAGGCAAGGCTGATGCACGACAACGCACGGCTAGGCAATGCACGGCAAGGCAAGGAAAGGGTAACGCAAGGCAAGGCACGGTCAGGCGAGGCAAGGCTAAGGCACGACAACGCAAGGCTAGGCAATGCACGGCAAGGCAAGGAAAGGGTAACGCAAGGCAAGGCACGGTCAGGCGAGGCAAGGCTAAGGCACGACAACGCAAGGCTAGGCAATAAACGGAAGGCAAGCAAAGAGTAACGGAAGGCAAGGAAGGCAAGGGAAAGCAGGGGAAGGCAAGGGTAACGGAAGGAACGGCACGGTAAGGGGAAACAAGGCTAAGGCACGACAACGCAGGGCTAGCCAATGCACGGCAAGGAAAGGAAAGGGTAACGTAAGGCAAGGCACCGTTACGCGAGGGAAGGCTAAGGCACGACAACGCAAGGCTAGGCAATGCACGGAAGGCAAGCAAAGAGTAACGGAAGGCAAGGAAGGCAAGGGAAAGCAAGGCAAGGCAAGGGTAACGGAAGGAACGGCACGGCAAGGGGAAACAAGGCTAAGGCACGGCAACGCACGGCTAGGCAATGCACGGCAAGGCAAGGAAAGGGTAACGAAAGGAAAGACACTGTCAGGCGAGGCAAGGCTAAGGCACGACAAAGCAAGGCTAGGCAATGCACGGAAGGAAAGCAAAGAGTAACGGAAGGCAATGAAAGGAAGGGAAAGCAAGGCAAGGTAAGGGTAACGCAAGGCAAGGCACGGTGAGGCAAGGCAAGATTGATGCACGACAACGCACGTCTAGGCAATTCACGGCAAGGCAAGGAAAGGGTAACGCAAGGCAAGGCACGGTCAGGCGAGGCAAGGCTAAGGCACGACAACGCAAGGCTAGGCAATGCACGGAAGGCAAGCAAAGAGGAACGGAAGGCAAGGAAGGCTAGGGAAAGCAGGGTAAGGCAAGGGTACCGGAAGGAACGGCACGGTAAGGGCAAACAAGACTAAGGCACGACAACACAGGGCTAGGCAATGCAGGGCAAGGCAAGGAAATGGTAACGCAAGGCAAGGCACGGTTTGGGGAGGCAAAGCTAATGCACGACAACGCAAGGCTAGGCAGTGCACGGCTAGGCAAGGAAAGAGTAACGGAAGGAAAGGAAGGCAAGGCAAAGCAAGGCAAGGCAAGTGTAACAAAAGGCAAGTCACGGCAAGGGGAAACAAGGCTAAGGATCGGCAACGCACGGCTACGCAATGCACGGCCAGGCAAGGAAAGGGTAACGCAAGGCAAGGCACGGTAAGGCAAGACAAGGCTAATGCACGACAACGCACGGCTAGGCAATGCACGGCCAGGCAAGGAAAGGGTAACGCAAGGCAAGGCACGGTGAGGCAAGGCAAGGCAAATGCACGACAACGGACGGCTAGGCAATGCACGGCAAGGCAAGGAAAGGGTAACGCAAGGCAAGGCACGGTCAGGCGAGGCAAGGCTAAGGCACGACAACGCAAGGCTAGGCAATGAACGGAAGGCAAGCAAAGAGTAACGGAAGGCAAGGAAGGCAAGGGAAAGCAAGGGAAGGCAAGGGCAACGAAAGGAACGGCACGGTAAGGGGAAACAAAGCTAAGGCACGACAATGCAGGGCTAGGCAATGCACGGCAAGGCAAGGAAAGGGTAACGCAAGGCAAAGCACGGTGACGCAAGACAAGGCAAATGCACGACAACGCACGGCTAGGCAATGCACGGCAAGGCAAGGAAAGGGTAACTCAAGGCAAGATACGGTCAGGCGAGGCAAGGCTAAGGCACGACAACGCAAGGCTAGGCAATGCACGGAAGGCAAGCAAAGAGTAACGGAAGGCAAGGAAGGCAAGGGAAATCAAGGCAAGGCAAGGAAAACAGAAGGAACGGCACGGCAAGGGGAAACAAGGCTAAGGCACGGCAACGCACGGCTAGGCAATGCACGGCAAGGCAAGGAAAGGGTAACGCAAGGCAAGGCACCGTGAGGCAAGGCAAGGCTGATGCACGACAACGCACGGCTAGGCAATGCACGGCAAGGCAAGCAAAGGGTAACGCAAGGCAAGGCACGGTCAGGCGAGGCAAGGCTAAGGCACGACAACGCAAGGCTAGGCAATGCACGGCAAGGCAAGGAAAGGGTAACGCAAGGCAAGGCACGGTAAGGCGCGGCAAGGCTAAGGCACGACAACGCAAGGCTAGGCAATGCACGGAAGGCAAGCAAAGAGTAACGGAAGGCAAGGAAGGCAAGGGAAAGCAAGGCAAGGCAAGGGTAACGGAAGGAACGGCACGGCAAGGGGAAACAAGGCTAAGGCACGGCAACGCACGGCTAGGCAATGCACGGCAAGGCAAGGAAAGGGTAACGCAAGGCAAGGCACTGTCAGGCGAGGCAAGGCTAAGGCACGACAACGCAAGGCTAGGCAATGCACGGAAGGAAAGCAAAGAGAAACGGAAGGCAATGAAAGTAAGGGAAAGCAAAGCAAGGTAAGGGTAACGCAAGGCAAGGCACGGTAAGGGAAGACAAGGCTAATGCACGACAACGCACGGCTAGGCAATGCACGGCCTGTCAAGGAAAGGGTAACGCAAGGCAAGGCACGGTGAGGCAAGGCAAGGCAAATGCACGACAACGCACGGCTAGGCAATGCACGGCAAGGCAAGGAAAGGGTAACGCAATGCAAGTCACGGTCAGGCGAGGCAAGGCTAAGGCACGACAACGCAAGGCTAGGCAATGAACGGAAGGCAAGCAAAGAGTAACGGAAGGCAAGGAAGGCAAGGAAAAGCAAGGGAAGGCAAGGGCAACGAAAGGAACGGCACGGTAAGGGGAAACAAAGCTAAGGCACGACAATGCAGGGCTAGGAAATGCACGGCAAGGCAAGGAAAGGGTAACGCAAGGCAAAGCACGGTGAGGCAAGACAAGGCAAATGCACGACAACGCACGGCTAGGCAATGCACGGCAAGGCAAGGAAAGGGTAACTCAAGGCAAGGCACGGTCAGGCGAGGCAAGGCTAAGGCACGACAACGCAAGGCTAGGCAATGCACGGAAGGCAAGCAAAGAGTAACGGAAGGCAAGGAAGGCAAGGGAAAGCAGGGGAAGGCAAGGGTAACGAAAGGAACGGAACGGTAAGGGGAAACAAGGCTAAGGCACGACAAAACAGGGCTAGGCAATGCAGGGCAAGGCAAGGAAAGGGTAACGCAAGGCAAGGCACGGTTTGGGGAGGAAGGCGAATGCACGACAATGCACGGCTAGGCCATGCACGGAAGACAAGCAAAGAGTAACGGAAGGCAACGAAGGCAAGGGAAAGCAAGGCAAGGCAAGGGTAACAGAAGGAACGGCACGGCAAGGGGAAACAAGGCTAAGCTACGGCAACGCACGGCTAGGCAATGCACGGCAAGGCAAGGAAAGGGTAACGCAAGGCAAGGCACGGTGAGGGAAGGCAAGGCTGATGCACGACAACGCACGGCTAGGCAATGCACGGCAAGGCAAGGAAAGGGTAACGCAAGGCAAGGCACGGTCAGGCGAGGCAAGGCTAAGGCACGACAACGCAAGGCTAGGCAATGCACGGCAAGGCAAGGAAAGGGTAACGCAAGGCAAGGCACGGTCAGGCGAGGCAAGGCTAAGGCACGACAACGCAAGGCTAGGCAATAAACGGAAGGCAAGCAAAGAGTAACGGAAGGCAAGGAAGGCAAGGGAAAGCAGGGGAAGGCAAGGGTAACGGAAGGAACGGCACGGTAAGGGGAAACAAGGCTAAGGCACGACAACGCAGGGCTAGCCAATGCACGGCAAGGAAAGGAAAGGGTAACGCAAGGCAAGGCACCGTTACGCGAGGGAAGGCTAAGGCACGACAACGCAAGGCTAGGCAATGCACGGAAGGCAAGCAAAGAGTAACGGAAGGCAAGGAAGGCAAGGGAAAGCAAGGCAAGGCAAGGGTAACGGAAGGAACGGCACGGCAAGGGGAAACAAGGCTAAGGCACGGCAACGCACGGCTAGGCAATGCACGGCAAGGCAAGGAAAGGGTAACGCAAGGCAAGACACTGTCAGGCGAGGCAAGGCTAAGGCACGACAACGCAAGGCTAGGCAATGAACGGAAGGCAAGCAAAGAGTAACGGAAGGCAAGGAAGGCAAGGGAAAGCAAGGGAAGGCAAGGGCAACGAAAGGAACGGCACGGTAAGGGGAAACCAAGCTAAGGCACGACAATGCAGGGCTAAGCAATGCACGGCAAGGCAAGGAAAGGGTAACGCAAGGCAAAGCACGGTGAGGGAAGACAAGGCAAATGCACGACAACGCACGGCTAGGCAATGCACGGCAAGGCAAGGAAAGGGTAACTCAAGGCAAGACACGGTCAGGCGAGGCAAGGCTAAGGCACGACAACGCAAGGCTAGGCAATGCAGGGAAGGCAAGCAAAGAGTAACGGAAGGCAAGGAAGTCAAGGGAAAGCAGGGGAAGGCAAGGGTAAGGAAACGAACGGCACGGTAAGGGGAAACAAGGCTAAGGCACGACAACACAGGGCTAGGCAATGCAGGGCAAGGCAAGGAAAGGGTATCGCAAAGCAAGGCACGGTTCGGGGACGAAGGCGAATGCACGACAACGCAAGGCTAGGCAATGCACGGAAGGCAAGCAAAGAGTAATGGAAGGCAAGGAAGGCAAGGGAAAGCAAGGCAAGGCAAGGGTAACAGAAGGAACGGCACGGCAAGGGGAAACAAGGCTAAGGCACGGCAACGCACGGCTAGGCAATGCACGGCAAGGCAAGGAAAGGGTAACGCAAGGCAAGGCACGGTGAGGCAAGGCAAGGCTGATGCACGACAACGCACGGCTAGGCAATGCACGGCAAGGCAAGGAAAGGGTAACGCAAGGCAAGGCACGGTCAGGCGAGGCAAGGCTAAGGCACGACAACGCAAGGCTAGGCAATGCACGGCAAGGCAAGGAAAGGGTAACCCAAGGCAAGGCACGGTAAGGCGCGGCAAGGCTAAGGCACAACAACGCAAGGCTAGGCAATAAACGGAAGGCAAGCAAAGAGTAACGGAAGTCAAGGAAGGCAAGGGAAAGCAGGGGAAGGCAAGGGTAACGGAAGGAACGGCACGGTAAGGGGAAACAAGGCTAAGGCACGACAACGCAGGGCTAGCCAATGCACCGCAAGGAAAGGAAAGGATAACGCAAGGCAAGGCACCGTTACGCGAGGCAAGGCTAAGGCACGACTACGCAAGGCTAGGCAATGCACGGAAGGCAAGCAAAGAGTAACGGAAGGCAAGGGAGGCAAGGGAAAGCAAGGCAAGGCAAGGGTAACGGAAGGAACGGCACGGCAAGGGGAAACAAGGCTAAGGCACGGCAACGCACGGCTAGGCAATGCACGGAAGGAAAGCAAAGAGTAACGGAAGGCAATGAAAGTAAGGGAAAGCAAAGCAAGGTAAGGGTAACGCAAGGCAAGGCACGGTAAGGCAAGACAAGGCTAATGCACGACAACGCACGGCTAGGCAATGCACGGCCTGGCAAGGAAAGGGTAACGCAAGGCAAGGCACGGTGAGGCAAGGCAAGGCAAATGCACGACAACGCATGGCTAGGCCATGCACGGCAAGGCAAGGAAAGGGTAACGCAAGGCAAGTCACGGTCAGGCGAGGTAAGGCTAAGGCACGACAACGCAAGGCTAGGCAATGAACGGAAGGCAAGCAAAGAGTAACGGAAGGCAAGGAAGGCAAGGAAAAGCAAGGGAAGGCAAGGGCAACGAAAGGAACGGCACGGTAAGGGGAAACAAAGCTAAGGCACGACAATGCAGGGCTAGGAAATGCACGGCAAGGCAAGGAAAGGGTAACGCAAGGCAAAGCACGGTGAGGCAAGACAAGGCAAATGGACGACAACGCACGGCTAGGCAATGCACGGCAAGGCAAGGAAAGGGTAACTCAAGGCAAGGCACGGTCAGGCGAGGCAAGGCTAAGGCACGACAACGCAAGGCTAGGCAATGCACGGAAGGCAAGCAAAGAGTAACGGAAGGCAAGGAAGGCAAGGGAAAGCAGGGGAAGGCAAGGGTAACGAAAGGAACGGCACGGTAAGGGGAAACAAGGCTAAGGCACGACAAAACAGGGCTAGGCAATGCAGGGCAAGGCAAGGAAAGGGTAACGCAAGGCAAGGCACGGTTTGGGGAAGAAGGCGAATGCACGACAACGCAAGGCTAGGCAATGCACGGAAGGCAAGCAAAGAGTAACGGAAGGCAAGGAAGGCAAGGGAAAGCAAGGCAAGGCAAGGGTAACAGAAGGAACGGCACGGCAAGGGGAAACAAGGCTAAGGCACGGCAACGCACGGCTAGGCAATGCAAGGCAAGGCATGGAAAGGGTAACGCAAGGCAAGGCACGGTGAGGCAAGGCAAGGCTGATGCACGACAACGCACGGCTAGGCAATGCACGGCAAGGCAAGGAAAGGGTAACGCCAGGCAAGGCACGGTCATGCGAGGCAAGGCCAAGGCACGACAACGCAAGGCTAGGCAATGCACGGCAAGGCAAGGAAAGGGTAACGCAAGGCAAGGCACGGTAAGGCGCGGCAAGGCTAAGGCACGACAACGCAAGGCTAGGCAATAAACGGAAGGCAAGCAAAGAGTAACGGAAGGCAAGGAAGGCAAGGGAAAGCAGGGGAAGGCAAGGGTAACGGAAGGAACGGCACGGTAAGGGGAAACAAGGCTAAGGCACGACAACGCAGGGCTAGCCAATTCACGGCAAGGAAAGGAAAGGGTAACGCAAGGCAAGGCACCGTTACGCGAGGCAAGGTTAAGGCACGACAACGCAAGGCT
The DNA here is from genome assembly GCF_037893015.1 of Macrotis lagotis. Classification (NCBI taxonomy): domain Eukaryota; kingdom Metazoa; phylum Chordata; class Mammalia; order Peramelemorphia; family Peramelidae; genus Macrotis; species Macrotis lagotis. Next base: position 158,849 of record NW_027422275.1, on the reverse strand, counting down.
AGGCAATGCACGGAAGGCAAGCAAAGAGTAACGGAAGGCAAGGAAGGCAAGGGAAAGCAAGGCAAGGCAAGGGTAACGGAAGGAACGGCACGGCAAGGGGAAACAAGGCTAAGGCACGGCAACGCACGGCTAGGCAATGCACGGCAAGGCAAGGAAAGGGTAACGCAACGCAAGGCACTGTCAGGCGAGGCAAGGCTAAGGCACGACAACGCAAGGCTAGGCAATGCACGGAAGGAAAGCAAAGAGTAACGGAAGGCAATGAAAGGAAGGGAAAGCAAGGCAAGGTAAGGGTAACGCAAGGCAAGGCACGGTGAGGCAAGGCAAGGCAAATGCACGACAACGGACGGCTAGGCAATGCACGGCAAGGCAAGGAAAGGGCAACTCAAGGCAAAAAACGGTCAGGCGAGGCAAGGCTAAGGCACGACAACGCACGGCTAGGCAATGCACGGCCTGGCAAGGAAAGGGTAACGCAAGGCAAGGCACGGTGAGGCAAGGCAAGGCAAATGCACGACAACGCACGGCTAGGCAATGCACGGCAAGGCAAGGAAAGGGTAACGCAAGGCAAGTCACGGTCAGGCGAGGCAAGGCTAAGGCACGACAACGCAAGGCTAGGCAATGAACGGAAGGCAAGCAAAGAGTAACGGAAGGCAAGGAAGGCAAGGGAAAGCAAGGGAAGGCAAGGGCAACGAAAGGAAAGGCACGGTAAGGGGAAACAAAGCTAAGGCACGACAATGCAGGCCTAGGAAATGCACGGCAAGGCAAGGAAAGGGTAACGCAAGGCAAAGCACGGTGAGGTAAGACAAGGCAAATGCACGACAACGCACGGCTAGGCAATGCACGGCAAGGCAAGGAAAGGGTAACTCAAGGCAAGGCACGGTCAGGCGAGGAAAGGCTAAGGCACGACAACGCAAGGCTAGGCAATGCACGGAAGGCAAGCAAAGAGTAACGGAAGGCAAGGAAGGCAAGGGAAAGCAGGGGAAGGCCAGGGCAACGAAAGGAACGGCACGGTAAGGGGAAACAAGGCTAAGGCACGACAACACAGGGCTAGGCAATGCAGGGCAAGGCAAGGAAAGGGTAACGCAAGGCAAGGCACGGTTTGGGGAGGAAGGCGAATGCACGACAACGCAAGGCTAGGCAATGCACGGAAGGCAAGCAAAGAGTAACGGAAGGCAAGGGAAAGCAAGGCAAGGCAAGGGTAACAGAAGGAACGGCACGGGAAGGGGAAACAAGGCTAAGGCACGGCAACGCACGGCTAGGCAATGCACGGCAAGGCAAGGAAAGGGTAACGCAAGGCAAGGCACGGTCAGGCGAGGCAAGGCTAAGGCACGACAACGCAAGGCTAGGCAATGAACGGAAGGCAAGCAAAGAGTAACGGAAGGCAAGGAAGGCAAGTGAAAGCAAGGGAAGGCAAGGGTAACGAAAGGAACGGCACGGTACGGGGAAACAAAGCTATGGCACGACAATGCAGGGCTAGGCAATGCACGGCAAGGCAAGGAAAGGGTAACGCAAGGCAAAGCACGGTGAGGCAAGCCAAGGCAAATGCACGACAACGCACGGCTAGGCAATGCACGGCAAGGCAAGGAAAGGGTAACTCAAGGCTAGGCACGGTCAGGCGAGGCAAGGCTTAGGCACGACAACGCAAGGCTAGGCAATGCACGGAAGGAAAGCAAAGAGTAACGGAAGGCAATGAAAGGAAGGGAAAGCAAGGCAAGGTAAGGGTAACGCAAGGCAAGGCACGGTGAGGCAAGGCAAGGCTGATGCACGACAACGCACGGCTAGGCAATTCACGGCAAGGCAAGGAAAGGGTAACGCAAGGCAAGGCACGGTCAGGCGAGGCAAGGCTAAGGCACGACAACGCAAGGCTAGGCAATGCACGGAAGGCAAGCAAAGAGGAACGGAAGGCAAGGAAGGCTAGGGAAAGCAGGGAAAGGCAAGGGTAACGGAAGGAACGGCACGGTAAGGGCAAACAAGACTAAGGCACGACAACACAGGGCTAGGCAATGCAGGGCAAGGCAAGGAAATGGTAACGCAAGGCAAGGCACGGTTTGGGGAGGCAAAGCTATTGCACGACAACGCAAGGCTAGGCAGTGCACGGCTAGGCAAGGAAAGAGTAACGGCAGGAAAGGAAGGCACGGCAAAGCAAGGCAAGGCAAGTGTAACAAAAGGCAAGGCACGGCAAGGGGAAACAAGGCTAAGGAACGGCAACGCACGGCTACGCAATGCACGGCCAGGCAAGGAAAGGGTAACGCAAGGCAAGGCACGGTAAGGCAAGACAAGGCTAATGCACGACAAGGCACGGCTAGGCAATGCACGGCCAGGCAAGGAAAGGGTAACGCAAGGCAAGGCACGGTGAGGCAAGGCAAGGCAAATGCACGACAACGGACGGCTAGGCAATGCACGGCAAGGCAAGGAAAGGGTAACGCAAGGCAAGGCACGGTCAGGCGAGGCAAGGCTAAGGCACGACAACGCAAGGCTAGGCAATGAACGGAAGGCAAGCAAAGAGCAACGGAAGGCAAGGAAGGCAAGGGAAAGCAAGGGAAGCCAAGGGCAACGAAAGGAACGGCACGGTAAGGAGAAACAAAGCTAAGGCACGACAATGCAGGGCTAGGCAATGCAGGGCAAGGCAAGGAAAGGGTAACGCAAATCAAGGCACCTTTTGGGGAGGAAGGCGAATGCACGACAACGCAAGGCTAGGCAATGCACGGAAGGCAAGCAAAGAGTAACGGAAGGCAAGGAAGGCAAGGGAAAGCAAGGCAAGGCAAGGGTAACAGAAGGAACGGCACGGCAAGGGGAAACAAGGCTAAGGCACGGCAACGCACGGCTAGGCAATGCACGGCAAGGCAAGGAAACGGTAACGCAAGGCAAGGCACGGTGAGGCAAGGCAAGGCTGATGCACGACAACGCACGGCTAGGCAATTCACGGCAAGGCAAGGAAAGGGTAACGCAAGGCAAGGCACGGTCAGGCGAGGCAAGGCTAAGGCACGACAACGCAAGGCTAGGCAATGCACGGAAGGCAAGCAAAGAGGAACGGAAGGCAAGGAAGGCTAGGGAAAGCAGGGAAAGGCAAGGGTAACGGAAGGAACGGCACGGTAACGGCAAACAAGACTAAGGCACGACAACACAGGGCTAGGCAATGCAGGGCAAGGCAAGGAAATGGTAACGCAAGGGAAGGCACGGTTTGGGGAGGCAAAGCTAATGCACGACAACGCAAGGCTAGCCAGTGCACGGCTAGGCAAGGAAAGAGTAACGGAAGGAAAGGAAGGCAAGGCAAAGCAAGGCAAGGCAAGTGTAACAAAAGGCAAGGCACGGCAAGGGGAAACGAGGCTAAGGAACGGCAACGCACGGCTACGCAATGCACGGCCAGGCAAGGAAAGGGTAACGCAAGGCAAGGCACGGTGAGGCAAGGCAAGGCTGATGCACGACAACGCACGGCTAGGCAATGCACGGCAAGGCAAGGAAAGGGTAACGCAAGGCAAGGCACGGTCAGGCGAGGCAAGGCTAAGGCAAGACAACGCAAGGCTAGGCAATGCACGGCAAGGCAAGGAAAGGGTAACGCAAGGCAAGGCACGGTAAGGCGCGGCAAGGCTAAGGCACGACAACGCAAGGCTAGGCAATAAACGGAAGGCAAGCAAAGAGTAACGGAAGGCAAGGAAGGCAAGGGAAAGCAGGGGAAGGCAAGGGTAACGGAAGGAACGGCACGGTAAGGGGAAACAAGGCTAAGGCACGACAACGCAGGGCTAGCCAATGCACGGCAAGGAAAGGAAAGGGTAACGCAAGGCAAGGCACCGTTAAGCGAGGCAAGGCTAAGGCACGACAACGCAAGGCTAGGCAATGCACGGAAGGTAAGCAAAGAGTAACGGAAGGCAAGGAAGGCAAGGGAAAGCAAGGCAAGGCAAGGGTAACGGAAGGAACGGCACGGCAAGGGGAAACAAGGCTAAGGCACGGCAAGGCACGGCTAGGCAATGCACGGCAAGGCAAGGAAAGGGTAACGCAAGGCAAGGCACTGTCAGGCGAGGCAAGGCTAAGGCACGACAACGCAAGGCTAGGCAATGCACGGAAGGAAAGCAAAGAGTAACAGAAGGCAATGAAAGTAAGGGAAAGCAAAGCAAGGTAAGGGTAACGCAAGGCAAGGCACGGTAAGGCAAGACAAGGCTAATGCACGACAACGCACGGCTAGGCAATGCACGGCCTGGCAAGGAAAGGGTAACGCAAGGCAAGGCACGGTGAGGCAAGGCAAGGCAAATGCACGATAACGCACGGCTAGGCAATGCACGGCAAGGCAAGGAAAGGGTAACGCAAGGCAAGTCACGGTCAGGCGAGGCAAGGCTAAGGCACGACAACGCAAGGCTAGGCAATGAACGGAAGGCAAGCAAAGAGTTACGGAAGGCAAGGAAGTCAAGGGAAAGCAAGGGAAGGCAAGGGCAACGAAAGGAACGGCACGGTAAGGGGAAACAAAGCTAAGGCACGACAATGCAGGGCTAGGAAATGCACGGCAAGGCAAGGAAAGGGTAACGCAAGGCAAAGCACGGTGAGGCAAGACAAGGCAAATGCACGACAACGCACGGCTAGGCAATGCACGGCAAGGCAAGGAAAGGGTAACTCAAGGCAAGGCACGGTCAGGCGAGGCAAGGCTAAGGCACGACAACGCAAGGCTGGGCAATGCACGGAAGGCAAGCAAAGAGTAACGGAAGGCAAGGAAGGCAAGGGAAAGCAGGGGAAGGCAAGGGCAACGAAAGGAACGGCACGGTAACGGAAACAAGGCTAAGGCACGACAACACAGGGCTAGGCAATGTAGGGCAAGGCAAGGAAAGGGTAACGCAAGGCAAGGCACGGTTTGGGGAGGAAGGCGAATGCACGACAAGGCAAGGCTAGGCTATGCACGGAAGGCAAGCAAAGAGTAACGGAAGGCAAGGAAGGCAAGGGAAAGCAAGGCAAGGCAAGGGTAACAGAAGGAACGGCACGGCAAGGGGAAACAAGGCTAAGGCACGGCAACGCACGGCTAGGCAATGCACGGCAAGGCAAGGAAAGGGTAACGCAAGGCAAGGCACGGTGAGGCAAGGCAAGGCAAATGCACGACAACGCACGGCTAGGCAATGCACGGCAAGGCAAGGAAAGAGTAACGGAAGGAAAGGAAGGCAAGGCAAAGCAAGGCAAGGCAAGTGTAACAAAAGGCAAGGCACGGCAAGGGGAAACAAGGCTAAGGAACGGCAACGCACGGCTAGGCAATGCACGGCCAGGCAAGGAAAGGGTAACGCAAGGCAAGGCAAATGCACGACAACGCACGGCTAGGCAATGCACGGCAAGGCAAGGAAAGGGTAACGCAAGGCAAGGCACGGTCAGGCGAGGCAAGGCTAAGGCACGACAACGCAAGGCTAGGCAATGAACGGAAGGCAAGCAAAGAGTAACGGAAGGCAAGGAAGGCAAGGGAAAGCAAGGGAAGGCAAGGGTAACGGAAGGAAGACACGGCAAGGGGAAACAAGGCTAAGGCACGACAACGCAGGGCTAGGCAATGCACGGCCAGGCAAGGAAAGGGTAACGCAAGGCAAGGCACGGTGAGGCGAGGCAAGGCTAAGGCACGACAACGCAAGGCTAGGCAATGCACGGAAGGAAAGCAAAGAGTAACGGAAGGCAATGAAAGTAAGGGAAAGCAAAGCAAGGTAAGGGTAACGCAAGGCAAGGCACGGTAAGGCAAGACAAGGCTAATGCACGACAACGCACGGCTAGGCAATGCACGGCCTGGCAAGGAAAGGGTAACGCAAGGCAAGGCACGGTCAGGCAAGCCAAGGGAAATGCACGACAACGCACGGCTAGGCAATGCACGGCAAGGCAAGGAAAGGGTAACTCAAGGCAAGGCACGGTCAGGCGAGGCAAGGCTTAGGCACGACAACGCAAGGTTAGGCAATGCACGGAAGGAAAGCAAAGAGTAACGGAAGGCATTGAAAGGAAGGGAAAGCAAGGCAAGGTAAGGGTAACGCAAGGCAAGGCACGGTGAGGCAAGGCAAGGCTGATGCACGACAACGCACGGCTAGGAAATTCACGGCAAGGCAAGGAAAGGGTAACGCAAGGCAAATCACGGTGAGGCAAGACAAGGCAAATGCACGACAACGCACGGCTAGGCAATGCACGGCAAGGCAAGGAAAGGGCAACTCAAGGCAAGGCACGGTCAGGCGAGGCAAGGCTAAGGCACGACAACGCACGGCTAGGCAATGCACGGCCTGGCAAGGAAAGGGTAACGCAAGGCAAGGCACGGTGAGGCAAGGCAAGGCAAATGCACGACAACGCACGGCTAGGCAATGCACGGCAAGGCAAGGAAAGGGTAACGCAAGGCAAGGCACGGTCAGGCGAGGCAAGGCTAAGGCACGACAACGCAAGGCTAGGCAATGAACGGAAGGCAAGCAAAGAGTAACGGAAGGCAAGGAAGGCAAGGGAAAGCAAGGGAAGGCACGGTAAGGGGAAACAAGGCTAAGGCACGACAATGCAGGGCTAGGCAATGCACGGCAAGGCAAGGAAAGGGTAACGCAAGGCAAAGCACGGTGAGGTAAGACAAGGCAAATGCACGACAACGCACGGCTAGGCAATGCACGGCAAGGCAAGGAAAGGGTAACTCAAGGCAAGGCACGGTCACGGCGAGGCAAGGCTAAGGCACGACAACGCAAGGCTAGGCAATGCACGGAAGGCAAGCAAAGAGTAACGGAAGGCAAGGAAGGCAAGGGAAAGCAGGGGAAGGCCAGGGCAACGAAAGGAACGGCACGGTAAGGGGAAACAAGGCTAAGGCACGACAACACAGGGCTAGGCAATGCAGGGCAAGGCAAGGAAAGGGTAACGCAAGGCAAGGCACGGTTTGGGGAGGAAGGCGAATGCACGACAACACAAGGCTAGGCAATGCACGGAAGGCAAGCAAAGAGTAACGGAAGGCAAGGGAAAGCAAGGCAAGGCAAGGGTAACAGAAGGAACGGCACGGGAAGGGGAAACAAGGCTAAGGCACGGCAACGCACGGCTAGGCAATGCACGGCAAGGCAAGGAAAGGGTAACGCAAGGCAAGGCACGGTCAGGCGAGGCAAGGCTAAGGCACGACAACGCAAGGCTAGGCAATGAACGGAAGGCAAGCAAAGAGTAACGGAAGGCAAGGAAGGCAAGTGAAAGCAAGGGAAGGCAAGGGTAACGAAAGGAACGGCACGGTACGGGGAAACAAAGCTATGGCACGACAATGCAGGGCTAGGCAATGCACGGCAAGGCAAGGAAAGGGTAACGCAAGGCAAAGCACGGTGAGGCAAGCCAAGGCAAATGCATGACAACGCACGGCTAGGCAATGCACGGCAAGGCAAGGAAAGGGTAACTCAAGGCAAGGCACGGTCAGGCGAGGCAAGGCTTAGGCACGACAACGGAAGGCTAGGCAATGCACGGAAGGAAAGCAAAGAGTAACGGAAGGCAATGAAAGGAAGGGAAAGCAAGGCAAGGTAAGGGTAACGCAAGGCAAGGCACGGTGAGGCAAGGCAAGGCTGATGCACGACAACGCACGGCTAGGCAATTCACGGCAAGGCAAGGAAAGGGTAACGCAAGGCAAGGCACGGTCAGGCGAGGCAAGGCTAAGGCACGACAACGCAAGGCTAGGCAATGCACGGAAGGCAAGCAAAGAGGAACGGAAGGCAAGGAAGGCTAGGGAAAGCAGGGAAAGGCAAGGGTAACTGAAGGAACGGCACGGTAAGGGCAAACAAGACTAAGGCACGACAACACAGGGCTAGGCAATGCAGGGAAAGGCAAGGAAATGGTAACGCAAGGCAAGGCACGGTTTGGGGAGGCAAAGCTATTGCACGACAACGCAAGGCTAGGCAGTGCACGGCTAGGCAAGGAAAGAGTAACGGCAGGAAAGGAAGGCACGGCAAAGCAAGGCAAGGCAAGGGTAACAGAAGGAACGGCACGGCAAGGGGAAACAAGGCTAAGGCACGGCAACGCACGGCTAGGCAATGCACGGCAAGTCAAGGAAAGGGTAACGCAAGGCAAGGCACGGTGAGGCAAGGCAAGGCAAATGCACGACAACGCACGGCTAGGCAATGCACGGCAAGGCAAGGAAAGGGTAACGCAAGGCAAGCACGGTCAGGCGAGGCAAGGCTAAGGCACGACAACGCAAGGCTAGGCAATGAACGGAAGGCAAGCAAAGAGTAACGGAAGGCAAGGAAGGCAAGTGAAAGCAAGGGAAGGCAAGGGCAACGAAAGGAACGGCACGGTAAGGGGAAACAAGGCTAAGGCACGACAACACCAGGGCTAGGCAATGCAGGGCAAGGCAAGGAAAGGGTAACGCAAATCAAGGCACGGTTTGGGGAGGAAGGCGAATGCACGACAACGCAATGCTAGGCAATGCACGGAAGGCAAGCAAAGAGTAACGGAAGGCAAGGAAGGCAAGGGAAAGCAAGGCAAGGCAAGGGTAACAGAAGGAACGGCACGGCAAGGGGAAACAAGGCTAAGGCACGGCAACGCACGGCTAGGCAATGCACGGCAAGGCAAGGAAAGGGTAACGCAAGGCAAGGCACCTTGAGGCAAGGCAAGGCTGATGCACGACAACGCACGGCTAGGCAATGCACGGCAAGGCAAGGAAAGGGTAACGCAAGGCAAGGCACGGTCAGTCGAGGCAAGGCTAAGGCACGACAACGCAAGGCTAGGCAATGCACGGAAGGAAAGCAAAGAGTAACGGAAGGCAATGAAAGGAAGGGAAAGCAAAGCAAGGTAAGGGTAACGCAAGGCAAGGCACGGTAAGGCAAGACAAGGCTAATGCACGACAACGCACGGCTAGGCAATGCACGGCCTGTCAAGGAAAGGGTAACGAAAGGCAAGGCACGGTGAGGCAAGGCAAGGCAAATGCACGACAACGCACGGCTAGGCAATGCACGGCAAGGCAAAGAAAGGGTAACGCAAGGCAAGTCACGGTCAGGCGAGGCAAGGCTAAGGCACGACAACGCAAGGCTACGCAATGAACGGAAGGCAAGGAAAGAGTAACGGAAGGCAAGGAAGGCAAGGGAAAGCAAGGGAAGGCAAGGGCAACGAAAGGAACGGCACGGTAAGGGGAAACAAAGCTAAGGCACGACAATGCAGGGCTAGGAAATGCACGGCAAGGCAAGGAAAGGGTAACGCAAGGCAAAGCACGGTGAGGCAAGACAAGGCAAATGCACGACAATGCACGGCTAGGCAATGCACGGCAAGGCAAGGAAAGGGTAACTCAAGGCAAGGCACGGTCAGGCGAGGCAAGGCTAAGGCACGACAACGCAAGGCTAGGCAATGCACGGAAGGCAAGCAAAGAGTAACGGAAGGCAAGGAAGGCAAGGGAAACAGGGGAAGGCAAGGGCAACGAAAGGAACGGCACGGTAAGGGGAAACAAGGCTAAGGCACGACAACACAGGGCTAGGCAATGCAGGGCAAGGCAAGGAAAGGGTAACGCAAGGCAAGGCACGGTTTGGGGAGGAAGGCGAATGCACGACAACGCAAGGCTAGGCAATGCACGGAAGGCAAGCACAGAGTAACGGAAGGCAAGCAAGGCAAGGGAAAGCAAGGCAAGGCAAGGGTAACAGAAGGAACGGCACGGCAAGGGGAAACAAGGCTAAGGCACGGCAACGCACGGCTAGGCAATGCACGGCAAGCCAAGGAAAGGGTAACGCAAGGCAAAGCACGGTGAGGCAAGCCAAGGCAAATGCACGACAACGCACGGCTAGGCAATGCACGGCAAGGCAAGGAAAGGGTAACTCAAGGCAAGGCACGGTCAGGCGAGGCAAGGCTTAGGCACGACAACGCAAGGTTAGGCAATGCACGGAAGGAAAGCAAAGAGTAACGGAAGGCATTGAAAGGAAGGGAAAGCAAGGCAAGGTAAGGGTAACGCAAGGCAAGGCACGGTGAGGCAAGGCAAGGCTGATGCACGACAACGCACGGCTAGGCAATTCACGGCAAGGCAAGGAAAGGGTAACGCAAGGCAAGGAACGGTCAGGCGAGGTAAGGCTAAGGCACGACAACGCAAGGCTAGGCAATGCACGGAAGGCAAGCAAAGAGGAACGGAAGGCAAGGAAGGCTAGAGAAAGCAGGGAAAGGCAAGGGTAACGGAAGGAACGGCACGGTAAGGGCAAACAAGACAAAGGCACGACAACACAGGGCTAGGCAATGCAGGGCAAGGCAAGGAAATGGTAACGCAAGGCAAGGCACAGTTTGGGGAGGCAAAGCTAATGCACGACAACGCAAGGCTAGGCAGTGCACGGCTAGGGAAGGAAAGAGTAACGGAAGGAAAGGAAGGCAAGGCAAAGCAAGGCAAGGCAAGTGTAACAAAAGGCAAGGCACGGCAAAGGGAAACAAGGCTAAGGAACGGCAACGCACGGCTACGCAATGCACAGCCAGGCAAGGAAAGGGTAACGCAAGGCAAGGCACGGTAAGGCAAGACAAGGCTAATGCACGACAACGCACGGCTAGGCAATGCACGGCCAGGCAAGGAAAGGGTAACGCAAGGCAAGGCACGGTGAGGCAAGGCAAGGCAAATGCACGACAACGCACGGCTAGGCAATGCACGGCAAGGCAAGGAAAGGGTAACTCTAGGCAAGGCACGGTCAGGCGAGGCAAGGCTAAGGCACGACAACGCAAGGCTAGGCAATGCACGGAAGGCAAGCAAAGAGTAACGGAAGGCAAGGGAAAGCAGGGGAAGGCAAGGGTAACGAAAGGAACGGCACGGTAAGGGGAAACAAGGCTAAGGCACGACAACACAGGGCTAGGCAATGCAGGGCAAGGCAAGGAAAGGGTAACGCAAATCAAGGCACGGTTTGGGGAGGAAGGCGAATGCACGACAACGCAAGGCTAGGCAATGCACGGAAGGCAAGCAAAGAGTAACTGAAGGCAAGGAAGGCAAGGGAAAGCAAGGCAAGGCAAGGGTAACAGAAGGAACGGCACGGCAAGGGGAAACAAGGCTAAGGCACGGCAACGCACGGCTAGGCAATGCACGGCAAGGCAAGGAAAGGGTAACGCAAGGCAAGGCACGGTGAGGCAAGGCAAGGCTGATGCACGACAACGCACGGCTAGGCAATGCACGGCAAGGCAAGGAAAGGGTAACGAAAGGCAAGGCACGGTCAGGCGAGGCAAGGCTAAGGCACGACAACGCAAGGCTAGGCAATGCACGGCAAGGCAAGGAAAGGGTAACGCAAGGCAAGGCACGGTGAGGCAAGACAAGGCAAATGCACGACAACGCACGGCTAGGCAATGCACGGCAAGGCAAGGAAAGGGTAAAGCAAGGCAAGGCACGGTCAGGCGAGGCAAGGCTAAGGCACGACAACGCAAGGCTAGGCAATGAACGGAAGGCAAGCAAAGAGTAACGGAAGGCAAGGAAGGCAAGGGAAAGCAAGGGAAGGCAAGGGCAACGAAAGGAACGGCACGGTAAGGGGAAACAAAGCTAAGGCACGACAATGCAGGGCTAGGCAATGCACGGCAAGGCAAGGAAAGGGTAACGCAAGGCAAAGCACGGTGAGGCAAGACAAGGCAAATGCACGACAACGCACGGCTAGGCAATGCACGGCAAGGCAAGGAAAGGGTAACTCAAGGCAAGGCACGGTCAGGCGAGGCAAGGCTTAGGCACGACAACGCAAGGCTAGGCAATGCACGGAAGGCAAGCAAAGAGTAACGGAAGGCAAGGAAGGCTAGGGAAATCAGGGGAAGGCAAGGGTAACGAAAGGAACGGCACGGTAAGGGGAAACAAGGCTAAGGCACGACAACACAGGGCTAGGCAATGCAGGGCAAGGCAAGGAAATGGTAACGCAAGGCAAGGCACGGTTTGGGGAGGCAAAGCTAATGCACGACAACGCAAGGCTAGGCAGTGCACGGCTAGGCAAGGAAAGAGTAACGGAAGGAAAGGAAAGCAAGGCAAAGCAAGGCAAGGCAAGTGTAACAAAAGGCAAGGCACGGCAAGGGGAAACAAGGCTAAGGAACGGCAACGCACGGCTACGCAATGCACCGCCAGGCAAGGAAAGGGTAACGCAAGGCAAGGCACGGTAAGGCAAGACAAGTCTAATGCACGACAACGCAAGGCTAGGCAATGCACGGAAGGCAAGGAAAGAGTAACGGAAGGCAAGGAAGGCAAGGGAAAGCAAGGCAAGGCAAGGGTAACAGAATGAACGGCACGGCAAGGGGAAACAAGGCTAAGGCACGGCAACGCACGGCTAGGCAATGCACGGCAAGGCAAGGAAAGGGTAACGCAAGGCAAGGCACGATGAGGCAAGGCAAGGCTGATGCACGAGAACGCACGGCTAGGCAATGCACGGCAAGGCAAGGAAAGGGTAACGCAAGGCAAGGCACGGTCAGGCGAGGCAAGGCTAAGGCACGACAACGCAAGGCTAGGCAATGCACGGCAAGGCAAGGAAAGGGTAACGCAAGGCAAGGTACGGTAAGGCGCGGCAAGGCTAAGGCACGACAACGCAAGGCTAGGCAATAAACGGAAGGGAAGCAAAGAGTAACGGAAGGCAAGGAATGCAAGGGAAAGCAGGGGAAGGCAAGGGTAACGGAAGGAACGGCACGGTAAGGGGAAACAAGGCTAAGGCACGACAACGCAGGGCTAGCCAATGCACGGCAAGGAAAGGAAAGGGTAACGCAAGGCAAGGCACCGTTACGCGAGGCAAGGCTAAGGCACGACAACGCAAGGCTAGGCAATGCACGGAAGGCAAGCAAAGAGTAACGGAAGGCAAGGAAGGCAAGGGAAAGCAAGGCAAGGCAAGGGTAACGGAAGGAACGGCACGGCAAGGGGAAACAAGGCTAAGGCACGGCAACGCACGGCTAGGCAATGCAGGGCAAGGCAAGGAAAGGGTAACGCAAGGCAAGGCACTGTCCGGCGAGGCAAGGCTAAGGCACGACAACGCAAGGCTAGGCAATGCACGGACGGAAAGCAAAGAGTAACGGAAGGCAATGAAAGGAAGGGAAAGCAAGGCAAGGTAAGGGTAACGCAAGGCAAGGCACGGTGAGGCAAGGCAAGGCTGATGCACGACAACGCACGGCTAGGCAATTCACGGCAAGGCAAGGAAAGGGTAACGCAAGGCAAGGCACGGTCAGGCGAGGCAAGGCTAAGGCACGACAACGCAAGGCTAGGCAATGCACGGAAGGCAAGCAAAGAGGAACGGAAGGCAAGGAAGGCTAGGGAAAGCAGGGAAAGGCAAGGGTAACGAAAGGAACGGCACGGTAAGGGCAAACAAGACTAAGGCACGACAACACAGGGCTAGGCAATGCAGGGCAAGGCAAGGAAATGGTAACGCAAGGCAAGGCACGGTTTGGGGAGGCAAAGCTAATGCACGACAACGCAAGGCTAGGCAGTGCACGGCTAGGCAAGGAAAGGGTAACGCAAGGCAAGGCACGGTGAGGCAAGGCAAGGCTGATGCACGACAACGCACGGCTAGGCAATGCACGGCAAGGCAAGGAAAGGGTAACGCAAGGCAAGGCACGGTAAGGCGCGGCAAAGCTAAGGCACGACAACGCAAGTCTAGGCAATAAACGGAAGGCAAGCAAAGAGTAACGGAAGGCAAGGAAGGCAAGGGAAAGCAGGGGAAGGCAAGGGTAACGGAAGGAACGGCACGGCAAGGGGAAACAAGGCTAAGGCACGGCAACGCACGGCTAGGCAATGCACGGCAAGGCAAGGAAAGGGTAACGCAAGGCAAAGCACGGTGAGGCAAGACAAGGCAAATGCACGACAACGCACGGCTAGGCAATGCACGACAAGGCAAGGAAAGGGTAACTCAAGGCAAGGCACGGTCAGGCGAGGCAAGGCTAAGGCACGACAACGCATGGCTAGGCAATGCACGGAAGGCAAGCAAAGAGTAACGGAAGGCAAGGAAGGCAAGGAAGGCAAGGGAAAGCAGGGGAATGCAAGGGTAACGAAAGGAAAGGCACGGTAAGGGGAAACAAGGCTAAGGCACGACAACACAGGGCTAGGCAATGCAGGGCAAGGCAAGGAAAGGGTAACGCAAGGCAAGGCACGGTTTGGGGAGGAAGGCGAATGCACGACAACGCAAGGCTAGGCAATGCACGGAAGGCAAGCAAAGAGTAACGGAAGGCAAAGAAGGCAAGGGAAAGCAAGGCAAGGCAAGGGTAACAGAAGGAACGGCACGGCAAGGGGAAACAAGGCTAAGGCACTGCAACGCACGGCTAGGCAATGCACGGCAAGGCAAGGAAAGGGTAACGCAAGGCAAGGCACGGTCAGGCGAGGCAAGGCTAAGGCACGACAACGCAACGCTAGGCAATGCACGGCAAGGCAAGGAAAGGGTAACGCAAGGCAAGGCACGGTAAGGCGCGGCAAGGCTAAGGCACGACAACGCAAGGCTAGGCAATAAACGGAAGGCAAGCAAAGAGTAACGGAAGGCAAGGAAGGCAAGGGAAAGCAGGGGAAGGCAAGGGTAACGGAAGGAACGGCACGGTAAGGGGAAACAAGGCTAAGGCACGACAACGCAGGGCTAGCCAATGCACGGCAAGGAAAGGAAAGGGTAACGCAAAGCAAGGCACCGTTACGCGAGGCAAGGCTAGGGCACGACAACGCAAGGCTAGGCAATGCACGGAAGGCAAGCAAAGAGTAACGGAAGGCCAGGAAGGCAAGGGAAAACAAGGCAAGGCAAGGGTAACGGAAGGAACGGCACGGCAAGGGGAAACAAGGCTAAGGCACGGCAACGCACGGCTAGGCAATGCACGGCAAGGCAAGGAAAGGGTAACGCAAGGCAAGGCACTGTTAGGCGAGGCAAGGCTAAGGCACGACAACGCAAGGCTAGGCAATGCACGGAAGGAAAACAAAGAGTAACGGAAGGCAATGAAAGGAAGGGAAAGCAAGGCAAGGTAAGGGTAACGCAAGGCAAGGCACGGTGAGGCAAGGCAAGGCTGATGCACGACAACGCACGGCTAGGCAATTCACGGCAAGGCAAGGAAAGGGTAACGCAAGGCAAGGCACGGTCAGGCGAGGCAAGGCTAAGGCACGACAACGCAAGGCTAGGCAATGCACGGAAGGCAAGCAAAGAGGAACGGAAGGCAAGGAAGGCTAGGGAAAGCAGGGAAAGGCAAGGGTAACGGAAGGAACGGCACGGTAAGGGCAAACAAGACTAAGGCACGACAACACAGGGCTAGGCAATGCAGGGCAAGGCAAGGAAATGGTAACGCAAGGCAAGGCACGGTTTGGGGAGGCAAAGCTAATGCACGACAACGCAAGGCTAGGCAGTGCACGGCTAGGCAAGGAAAGAGTAACGGAAGGAAAGGAAAGCAAGGCAAAGCAAGGCAAGGCAAGTGTAACAAAAGGCAAGGCACGGCAAGGGGAAACAAGGCTAAGGAACGGCAACGCACGGCTACGCAATGCACGGCCAGGCAAGGAAAGGGTAACGCAAGGCAAGGCACGGTAAGGCAAGACAAGTCTAATGCACGACAACGCACGGCTAGGCAATGCACGGCCAGGCAAGGAAAGGGTAACGCAAGGCAAGGCACGGTGAGGGAAGGCAAGGCAAATGCACGACAACGCACGGCTCGGCAATGCACGGCAAGGCAAGGAAAGGGTAACGCAAGGCAAGGCACGGTCAGGCGAGGCAAGGCTAAGGCACGACAACGCAAGGCTAGGCAATGAACGGAAGGCAAGCAAAGAGTAACGGAAGGCAAGGAAGTCAAGGGAAAGCAAGGGAAGGCAAGGGTAACGAAAGGAACGGCACGGTAAGGGGAAACAAGGCTAAGGCACGACAACACAGGGCTAGGCAATGCAGGGCAAGGCAAGGAAAGGGTAACGCAAGGCAAGGCACGGTTTGGGGAGGAAGGCGCATGCACGACAACGCAAGGCTAGGCAATGCACGGAAGGCAAGCAAAGAGTAACGGAAGGCAAGGAAGGCAAGGGAAAGCAAGGCAAGGCAAGGGTAACAGAATGAACGGCACGGCAAGGGGAAACAAGGCTAAGGCACGGCAACGCACGGCTAGGCAATGCACGGCAAGGCAAGGAAAGTGTAACGCAAGGCAAGGCACGATGAGGCAAGGCAAGGCTGATGCACGACAACGCACGGCTAGGCAATGCACGGCAAGGCAAGGAAAGGGTAACGCAAGGCAAGGCACGGTCAGGCGAGGCAAGGCTAAGGCACGACAACGCAAGGCTAGGCAATGCACGACAAGGCAAGGAAAGGGTAACGCAAGGCAAGGTACGGTAAGGCGCGGCAAGGCTAAGGCACGACAACGCAAGGCTAGGCAATAAACGGAAGGGAAGCAAAGAGTAACGGAAGGCAAGGAAGGCAAGGGAAAGCAGGGGAAGGCAAGGGTAACGGAAGGAACGGCACGGTAAGGGGAAACAAGGCTAAGGCACGACAACGCAGGGCTAGCCAATGCACGGCAAGGAAAGGAAAGGGTAACGAAAGGCAAGGCACCGTTACGCGAGGCAAGGCAAGTGTAACAAAAGGCTAGGCAATGCACGGCAAGGCAAGCAAAGAGTAACGGAAGGCAAGGAAGGCAAGGGAAAGCAAGGGAAGGCAAGGGCAACGAAAGGAACGGCACGGTAAGGGGAAACAAAGCTAAGGCACGACAATGCAGGGCTAGGCAATGCACGGCAAGGCAAGGAAAGGGTAACGCAAGGCAAAGCACGGTGAGGCAAGACAAGGCAAATGCACGACAACGCACGGCTAGGCAATGCACGGCAAGGCAAGGAAAGGGTAACTCAAGGCAAGGCACGGTCAGGCGAGGCAAGGCTAAGGCACGACAACGCAAGGGTAGGCAATGCACGGAAGGCAAGCAAAGAGTAACGGAAGGCAAGGAAGGCAAGGGAAAGCAGGGGAAGGCAAGGGTAACGAAAGGAACGGCACGGTAAGGGGAAACAAGGCTAAGGCACGACAACACAGGGCTAGGCAATGCAGGGCAAGCAAGGAAAGGGTAACGCAAGGCAAGGCACGGTTTGGGGAGGCAAAGCTAATGCACGACAACGCAAGGCTAGGCAGTGCACGGCTAGGCATGGAAAGAGTAACGGAAGGCAAGGAAGGCAAGGCAAAGCAAGGCAAGGCAAGGGTAACAGAAGGAACGGCACGGCAAGGGGAAACAAGGCTAAGGAACGGCAACGCACGGCTACGAAATGCACGGCAAGGCAAGGAAAGGGTAACGCAAGGCAAGGCACGGTGAGGCAAGGCAAGGCTGATGCACGACAACGCACGGCTAGGCAATGCACGGCAAGGCAAGGAAAGGGTAACGCAAGGCAAGGCACTGTCAGGCGAGGCAAGGCTAAGGCAAGACAACGCAAGGCTAGGCAATGCACGGCAAGGCAAGGAAAGGGTAACGGAAGGCAAGGAAGGCAAGGGAAAGCAGGGGAAGGCAAGGGTAACGGAAGGAACGGCACGGCAAGGGGAAACAAGGCTAAGGCACGGCAACGCACGGCTAGGCAATGCAAGGCAAGGCAAGGAAAGGGTAACGCAAGGCAAGGCACTGTCAGGCGAGGCAAGGCTAAGGCACGACAACGCAAGGCTAGGCAATGCACGGAAGGCAAGCAAAGAGGAACGGAAGGCAAGGAAGGCTAGGGAAAGCAGGGAAAGGCAAGGGTAACGGAAGGAACGGCACGGTAAGGGCAAACAAGACTAAGGCACGACAACACAGGGCTAGGCAATGCAGGGCAAGGCAAGGAAATGGTAACGCAAGGCAAGGCACGGTTTGGGGAGGCAAAGCTAATGCACGACAACGCAAGGCTAGGCAGTGCACGGCTAGGCAAGGAAAGAGTAACGGAAGGAAAGGAAAGCAAGGCAAAGCAAGGCAAGGCAAGTGTAACAAAAGGCAAGGCACGGCAAGGGGAAACAAGGCTAAGGAACGGCAACGCACGGCTACGCAATGCACGGCCAGGCAAGGAAAGGGTAACGCAAGGCAAGGCACGGTAAGGCAAGACAAGTCTAATGCACGACAACGCAAGGCTAGGCAATGCACGGAAGGCAAGCAAAGAGTAACGGAAGGCAAGGAAGGCAAGGGAAAGCAAGGCAAGGCAAGGGTAACAGAATGAACGGCACGGCAAGGGGAAACAAGGCTAAGGCACGGCAACGCACGGCTAGGCAATGCACGGCAAGGCAAGGAAAGGGTAACGCAAGGCAAGGCACGATGAGGCAAGGCAAGGCTGATGCACGACAACGCACGGCTAGGCAATGCACGGCAAGGCAAGTAAACGGTAACGCAAGGAAAGGCACGGTCAGGCAAGGCAAGGCTAAGGCACGACAACGCAAGGCTAGGCAATGAACGGCAATGCAAGGAAAGGGTAACGCAAGGCAAGGTACGGTAAGGCGCGGCAAGGCTAAGGCACGACAACGCAAGGCTAGGCAATAAACGGAAGGGAAGCAAAGAGTAACGGAATGCAAGGAATGCAAGGGAAAGCAGGGGAAGGCAAGGGTAACGGAAGGAACGGCACGGTAAGGGGAAACAAGGCTAAGGCACGACAACGCAGGGCTAGGCAATGCACGGCAAGGAAAGGAAAGGGTAACGCAAGGCAAGGCACCGTTACGCGAGGCAAGGCTAAGGCACGACAACGCAAGGCTAGGCAATGCACGGAAGGCAAGCAAAGAGTAACGGAAGGCAAGGAAGGCAAGGGAAAGCAAGGCAAGGCAAGGGTAACGCAAGGCAAGGCACGGTGAGGCAAGGCAAGGCTGATGCACGACAACGCACGGCTAGGCAATTCACGGCAAGGCAAGGAAAGGGTAACGCAAGGCAAGGCACGGTCAGGCGAGGCAAGGCTAAGGCACGACAACGCAAGGCTAGGCAATGCACGGAAGGCAAGCAAAGAGGAACGGAAGGCAAGGAAGGCTAGGGAAAGCAGGGAAAGGCAAGGGTAACGAAAGGAACGACACGGTAAGGGCAAACAAGACTAAGGCACGACAACACAGGGCTAGGCAATGCAGGGCAAGGCAAGGAAATGGTAACGCAAGGCAAGGCACGGTTTGGAGAGGCAAAGCTAATGCACGACAACGCAAGGCTAGGCAGTGCACGGCTAGGCAAGGAAAGGGTAACGCAAGGCAAGGCACGGTGAGGCAAGGCAAGGCTGATGCACGACAACGCACGGCTAGGCAATGCACGGCAAGGCAAGGAAAGGGTAACGCAAGGCAAGGCACGGTCAGGCGAGGCAAGGCTAAGGCACGACAACGCAAGGCTAGGCAATGCACGGCAAGGCAAGGAAAGGGTAACGCAAGGCAAGGCACGGTAAGGCGCGGCAAGGCTAAGGCACGACAACGCAAGGCTAGGCAATAAACGGAAGGCAAGCAAAGAGTAACGGAAGGCAAGGAAGGCAAGGGAAAGCAGGGGAAGGCAAGGGTAACGGAAGGAACGGCACGGCAAGGGGAAACAAGGCTAAGGCACGGCAACGCACGGCTAGGCAATGCACGGCAAGGCAAGGAAAGGGTAACGCAAGGCAAGGCACTGTCAGGCGAGGCAAGGCTAAGGCACGACAACGCAAGGCTAGGCAATGCACGGAAGGAAAGCAAAGAGTAACGGAAGGCAATGAAAGGAAGGGAAAGCAAGGCAAGGTAAGGGTAACGCAAGGCAAGGCACGGTGAGGCAAGGCAAGGCTGATGCACGACAACGCACGGCTAGGCAATTCACGGCAAGGCAAGGAAAGGGTAACGCAAGGCAAGGCACGGTCAGGCGAGGCAAGGCTAAGGCACGACAACGCAAGGCTAGGCAGTGCACGGCTAGGCAAGGAAAGAGTAACGGAAGGAAAGGAAGGCAAGGCAAAGCAAGGCAAGGCAAGTGTAACAAAAGGCAAGGCACGGCAAGGGGAAACAAGGCTAAGGAACGGCAACGCACGGCTACGCAATGCACGGCCAGGCAAGGAAAGGGTAACGCAAGGCAAGGCACGGTAAGGCAAGACAAGGCTAATGCACGACAACGCACGGCTAGGCAATGCACGGCAAGGCAAGGAAAGGGTAACGCAAGGCAAGGCACGGTCAGGCGAGGCAAGGCTAAGGCACGACAACGCAAGGCTAGGCAATGAACGGAAGGCAAGCAAAGAGTAACGGAAGGCAAGGAAGGGAAGGGAAAGCAAGGGGAGGCAAGGGCAACGAAAGGAACGGCACGGTAAGGGGAAACAAAGCTAAGGCACGACAATGCAGGGCTAGGCAATGCACGGCAAGGCAAGGAAAGGGTAACGCAAGGCAAAGCACGGTGAGGCAAGACAAGGCAAATGCACGACAACGCACGGCTAGGCAATGCACGACAAGGCAAGGAAAGGGTAACTCAAGGCAAGGCACGGTCAGGCGAGGCAAGGCTAAGGCACGACAACGCAAGGCTAGGCAATGCACGGAAGGCAAGCAAAGAGTAACGGAAGGCAAGGAAGGCAAGGGAAAGCAGGGGAATGCAAGGGTAACGAAAGGAAGGGCACGGTAAGGGGAAACAAGGCTAAGGCACGACAACACAGGGCTAGGCAATGCAGGGCAAGGCAAGGAAAGGGTAACTCAAGGCAAGGCACGGTTTGGGGAGGAAGGCGAATGCACGACAACGCAAGGCTAGGCAATGCACGGAAGGCAAGCAAAGAGGAACGGAAGGCAAAGAAGGCAAGGGAAAGCAAGGCAAGGCAAGGGTAACAAAAGGAACGGCACGGCAAGGGGAAACAAGGCTAAGGCACTGCAACGCACGGCTAGGCAATGCACGGCAAGGCAAGGAAAGGGTAACGCAAGGCAAGGCACGGTGAGGCAAGGCAAGGCTGATGCACGACAACGCACGGCTAGGCAATGCACGGCAAGGCAAGGAAAGGGTAACGCAAGGCAAGGCACGGTCAGGCGAGGCAAGGCTAAGGCACGACAACGCAAGGCTAGGCAATGCACGGCAAGGCAAGAAAAGGGTAACGCAAGGCAAGGCACGGTAAGGCGCGGCAAGGCTAAGGCACGACAACGCAAGGCTAGGCAATAAACGGAAGGCAAGCAAAGAGTAACGGAAGGCAAGGAAGGCAAGGGAAAGCAGGGGAAGGCAAGGGTAACGGAAGGAACGGCACGGTAAGGGGAAACAAGGCTAAGGCACGACAACGCAGGGCTAGCCAATGCACGGCAAGGAAAGGAAAGGGTAACGCAAAGCAAGGCACCGTTACGCGAGGCAAGGCTAGGGCACGACAACGCAAGGCTAGGCAATGCACGGAAGGCAAGCAAAGAGTAACGGAAGGCCAGGAAGGCAAGGGAAAGCAAGGCAAGGCAAGGGTAACGGAAGGAACGGCACGGCAAGGGGAAACAAGGCTAAGGCACGGCAACGCACGGCTATGCAATGCACGGCAAGGCAAGGAAAGGGTAACGCAAGGCAAGGCACTGTCAGGCGAGGCAAGGCTAAGGCACGACAACGCAAGGCTAGGCAATGCACGGAAGGAAAGCAAAGAGTAACGGAAGGCAATGAAAGGAAGGGAAAGCAAGGCAAGGTAAGGGTAACGCAAGGCAAGGCACGGTGAGGCAAGGGAAGGCTGATGCACGACAACGCACGGCTAGGCAATTCACGGCAAGGCAAGGAAAGGGTAACGCAAGGCAAGGCACGGTCAGGCGAGGCAAGGCTAAGGCACGACAACGCAAGGCTAGGCAATGCACGGAAGGCAAGCAAAGAGGAACGGAAGGCAAGGAAGGCTAGGGAAAGCAGGGAAAGGCAAGGGTAACGGAAGGAACGGCACGGTAAGGGCAAACAAGACTAAGGCACGACAACACAGGGCTAGGCAATGCAGGGCAGGCAAGGAAATGGTAACGCAAGGCAAGGCACGGTTTGGGGAGGCAAAGCTAATGCACGACAACGCAAGGCTAGGCAGTGCACGGCTAGGCAAGGAAAGAGTAACGGAAGGAAAGGAAGGCAAGGCAAAGCAAGGCAAGGCAAGTGTAACAAAAGGCAAGGCACGGCAAGGGGAAACAAGGCTAAGGAACGGCAACGCACGGCTACGCAATGCACGGCCAGGCAAGGAAAGGGTAACGCAAGGCAAGGCACGGTAAGGCAAGACAAGGCTAATGCACGACAACGCACGGCTAGGCAATGCACGGCAAGGCAAGGAAAGGGTAACGCAAGGCAAGGCACGGTGAGGCAAGGCAAGGCAAATGCACGACAACGCACGGCTAGGCAATGCACGGCAAGGCAAGGAAAGGGTAACGCAAGGCAAGGCACGGTCAGGCGAGGCAAGGCTAAGGCACGACAACGCAAGGCTAGGCAATGAACGGAAGGCAAGCAAAGAGTAACGGAAGGCAAGGAAGGGAAGGGAAAGCAAGGGGAGGCAAGGGCAACGAAAGGAACGGCACGGTAAGGGGAAACAAAGCTAAGGCACGACAATGCAGGGCTAGGCAATGCAGGGCAAGGCAAGGAAAGGGTAACGCAAGGCAAAGCACGGTGAGGCAAGACAAGGCAAATGCACGACAACGCACAGCTAGGCAATGCACGACAAGGCAAGGAAAGGGTAACTCAAGGCAAGGCACGGTCAGGCGAGGCAAGGCTAAGGCACGACAACGCATGGCTAGGCAATGCACGGAAGGCAAGCAAAGAGTAACGGAAGGCAAGGAAGGCAAGGGAAAGCAGGGGAATGCAAGGGTAACGAAAGGAACGGCACGGTAAGGGGAAACAAGGCTAAGGCACGACAACACAGGGCTAGGCAATGCAGGGCAAGGCAAGGAAAGGGTAACGCAAGGCAAGGCACGGTTTGGGGAGGAAGGCGAATGCACGACAACGCAAGGCTAGGCAATGCACGGAAGGCAAGCAAAGAGTAACGGAAGGCAAAGAAGGCAAGGGAAAGCAAGGCAAGGCAAGGGTAACAGAAGGAACGGCACGGCAAGGGGAAACAAGGCTAAGGCACTGCAACGCACGGCTAGGCAATGCACGGCAAGGCAAGGAAAGGGTAACGCAAGGCAAGGCACGGTGAGGCAAGGCAAGGCTGATGCACGACAACGCACGGCTAGGCAATGCACGGCAAGGCAAGGAAAGGGTAACGCAAGGCAAGGCACGGTAAGGCGAGGCAAGGCTAAGGCACGACAACGCAAGGCTAGGCAATGAACGGAAGGCAAGCAAAGAGTAACGGAAGGCAAGGAAGGCAAGGGAAAGCAAGGGAAGGCAAGGGCAACGAAAGGAACGGCACGGTAAGGGGAAACAAAGCTAAGGCACGACAACGCAAGGCTAGGCAATGCACGGAAGGCAAGCAAAGAGTAACGGAAGGCAAGGAAGGCAAGGGAAAGCAAGGCAAGGCAAGGGTAACGGAAGGAACGGCACGGGAAGGGGAAACAAGGCTAAGGCACGGCAACGCACGGCTAGGCAATGCACGGCAAGGCAAGGAAAGGGTAACGCAAGGCAAGGCACTGTCAGGCGAGGCAAGGCTAAGGCACGACAACGCAAGGCTAGGCAATGCACGGAAGGAAAGCAAAGAGTAACGGAAGGCAATGAAAGGAAGGGAAAGCAAGGCAAGGTAAGGGTAACGCAAGGCAAGGCACGGTGAGGCAAGGCAAGGCTGATGCACGACAACGCACGGCTAGGCAATTCACGGCAAGGCAAGGAAAGGGTAACGCAAGGCAAGGCACGGTCAGGCGAGGCAAGGCTAAGGCACGACAACGCAAGGCTAGGCAATGCACGGAAGGCAAGCAAAGAGGAACGGAAGGCAAGGAAGGCTAGGGAAAGCAGGGAAAGGCAAGGGTAACGAAAGGAACGGCACGGTAAGGGCAAACAAGACTAAGGCACGACAACACAGGGCTAGGCAATGCAGGGCAAGGCAAGGAAATGGTAACGCAAGGCAAGGCACGGTTTGGAGAGGCAAAGCTAATGCACGACAACGCAAGGCTAGGCAGTGCACGGCTAGGCAAGGAAAGGGTAACGCAAGGCAAGGCACGGTGAGGCAAGGCAAGGCTGATGCACGACAACGCACGGCTAGGCAATGCACGGCAAGGCAAGGAAAGGGTAACGCAAGGCAAGGCACGGTCAGGCGAGGTAAGGCTAAGGCACGACATCGCAAGGCTAGGCAATGCACGGCAAGGCAAGGAAAGGGTAACGCAAGGCAAGGCACGGTAAGGCGCGGCAAGGCTAAGGCACGACAACGCAAGGCTAGGCAATAAACGGAAGGCAAGCAAAGAGTAACGGAAGGCAAGGAAGGCAAGGGAAAGCAGGGGAAGGCAAGGGTAACGGAAGGAACGGCACGGCAAGGGGAAACAAGGCTAAGGCACGGCAACGCACGGCTAGGCAATGCACGGCAATGCAAGGAAAGGGTAACGCAAGGCAAGGCACTGTCAGGCGAGGAAAGGCTAAGGCACGACAACGCAAGGCTAGGCAATGCACGGAAGGAAAGCAAAGAGTAACGGAAGGCAATGAAAGGAAGGGAAAGCAAGGCAAGGTAAGGGTAACGCAAGGCAAGGCACGGTGAGGCAAGGCAAGGCTGATGCACGACAACGCACGGCTAGGCAATTCACGGCAAGGCAAGGAAAGGGTAACGCAAGGCAAGGCACGGTCAGGCGAGGCAAAGCTAAGGCACGACAAAGCAAGGCTAGGCAGTGCACGGCTAGGCAAGGAAAGAGTAACGGAAGGAAAGGAAGGCAAGGCAAAGCAAGGCAAGGCAAGTGTAACAAAAGGCAAGGCACGGCAAGGGGAAACAAGGCTAAGGAACGGCAACGCACGGCTACGCAATGCACGGCCAGGCAAGGAAAGGGTAACGCAAGGCAAGGCACGGTAAGGCAAGACAAGGCTAATGCACGACAACGCACGGCTAGGCAATGCACGGCAAGGCAAGGAAAGGGTAACGCAAGGCAAGGCACGGTGAGGCAAGGCAAGGCAAATGCACGACAACGCACGGCTAGGCAATGCACGGCAAGGCAAGGAAAGGGTAACGCAAGGCAAGGCACGGTCAGGCGAGGCAAGGCTAAGGCACGACAACGCAAGGCTAGGCAATGAACGGAAGGCAAGCAAAGAGTAACGGAAGGCAAGGAAGGGAAGGGAAAGCAAGGGGAGGCAAGGGCAACGAAAGGAACGGCACGGTAAGGGGAAACAAAGCTAAGGCACGACAATGCAGGGCTAGGCAATGCACGGCAAGGCAAGGAAAGGGTAACGCAAGGCAAAGCACGGTGAGGCAAGACAAGGCAAATGCACGACAACGCACGGCTAGGCAATGCACGACAAGGCAAGGAAAGGGTAACTCAAGGCAAGGCACGGTCAGGCGAGGCAAGGCTAAGGCACGACAACGCAAGGCTAGGCAATGCACGGAAGGCAAGCAAAGAGTAACGGAAGGCAAGGAAGGCAAGGGAAAGCAGGGGAATGCAAGGGTAACGAAAGGAAGGGCACGGTAAGGGGAAACAAGGCTAAGGCACGACAACACAGGGCTAGGCAATGCAGGGCAAGGCAAGGAAGGGTAACGCAAGGCAAGGCACGGTTTGGGGAGGAAGGCGAATGCACGACAACGCAAGGCTAGGCAATGCACGGAAGGCAAGCAAAGAGTAACGGAAGGCAAAGAAGGCAAGGGAAAGCAAGGCAAGGCAAGGGTAACAGAAGGAACGGCACGGCAAGGGGAAACAAGGCTAAGGCACTGCAACGCACGGCTAGGCAATGCACGGCAAGGCAAGGAAAGGGTAACGCAAGGCAAGGCACGGTGAGGCAAGGCAAGGCTGATGCACGACAACGCACGGCTAGGCAATGCACGGCAAGGCAAGGAAAGGGTAACGCAAGGCAAGGCACGGTCAGGCGAGGCAAGGCTAAGGCACGACAACGCAAGGCTAGGCAATGCACGGCAAGGCAAGAAAAGGGTAACGCAAGGCAAGGCACGGTAAGGCGCGGCAAGGCTAAGGCACGACAACGCAAGGCTAGGCAATAAACGGAAGGCAAGCAAAGAGTAACGGAAGGCAAGGAAGGCAAGGGAAAGCAAGGGATGGCAAGGGTAACGGAAGGAACGGCACGGTAAGGGGAAACAAGGCTAAGGCACGACAACGCAGGGCTAGCCAATGCACGGCAAGGAAAGGAAAGGGTAACGCAAAGCAAGGCACCGTTACGCGAGGCAAGGCTAGGGCACGACAACGCAAGGCTAGGCAATGCACGGAATGCAAGCAAAGAGTAACGGAAGGCCAGGAAGGCAAGGGAAAGCAAGGCAAGGCAAGGGTAACGGAAGGAACGGCACGGCAAGGGGAAACAAGGCTAAGGCACGGCAACGCACGGCTAGGCAATGCACGGCAAGGCAAGGAAAGGGTAACGCAAGGCAAGGCACTGTCAGGCCAGGCAAGGCTAAGGCACGACAACGCAAGGCTAGGCAATGCACGGAAGGAAAGCAAAGAGTAACGGAAGGCAATGAAAGGAAGGGAAAGCAAGGCAAGGTAAGGGTAACGCAAGGCAAGGCACGGTGAGGCAAGGCAAGGCTGATGCACGACAACGCACGGCTAGGCAATTCACGGCAAGGCAAGGAAAGGGTAACGCAAGGCAAGGCACGGTCAGGCGAGGCAAGGCTAAGGCACGACAACGCAAGGCTAGGCAATGCACGGAAGGCAAGCAAAGAGGAACGGAAGGCAAGGAAGGCTAGGGAAAGCAGGGAAAGGCAAGGGTAACGGAAGGAACGGCACGGTAAGGGCAAACAAGACTAAGGCACGACAACACAGGGCTAGGCAATGCAGGGCAAGGCAAGGAAAGAGTAACGGAAGGAAAGGAAGGCAAGGCAAAGCAAGGCAAGGCAAGTGTAACAAAAGGCAAGGCACGGCAAGGGGAAACAAGGCTAAGGAACGGCAACGCACGGCTACGCAATGCACGGCCAGGCAAGGAAAGGGTAACGCAAGGCAAGGCACGGTAAGGCAAGACAAGGCTAATACACGACAACGCACGGCTAGGCAATGCACGGCCAGGCAAGGAAAGGGTAACGCAAGGCAAGGAACGGTGAGGCAAGGCAAGGCAAATGCACGACAACGCACGGCTAGGCAATGCACTGCAAGGCAAGGAAAGGGTAACGCAAGGCAAGGCACGGTAAGGCGAGGCAAGGCTAAGGCACGACAACGCAAGGCTACGCAATGAACGGAAGGCAAGCAAAGAGTAACGGAAGGCAAGGAAGGCAAGGGAAAGCAAGGGAAGGCAAGGGCAACGAAAGGAACGGCACGGTAAGGGGAAACAAAGCTAAGGCAGGACAATGCAGGGCTAGGCAATGCACGGCAAGGCAAGGAAAGGGTAACGCAAGGCAAAGCACGGTGAGGCAAGACAAGGCAAATGCACGACAACGCACGGCTAGGCAATGCACGGCAAGGCAAGGAAAGGGTAACGCAAGGCAAGGCACGGTTTGGGGAGGAAGGCGCATGCACGACAACGCAAGGCTAGGCAATGCACGGAAGGCAAGCAAAGAGTAACGGAAGGCAAGGAAGGCAAGGGAAAGCAAGGCAAGGCAAGGGTAACAGAAGGAACGGCACGGCAAGGGGAAACAAGGCTAAGGCACGGCAACGCACGGCTAGGCAATGCACGGCAAGGCAAGGAAAGGGTAACGCAAGGCAAGGCACGGTAAGGCGCGGCAAGGCTAAGGCACGACAACGCAAGGCTAGGCAATAAACGGAAGGCAAGCAAAGAGTAACGGAAGGCAAGGAAGGCAGGGGAAAGCAGGGGAAGGCAAGGGTAACGGAAGGAACGGCAATGTAAGGGGAAACAAGGCTAAGGCACGACAACGCAGGGCTAGCCAATGCACGGCAAGGAAAGGAAAGGGTAACGCAAGGCAAGGCACCGTTACGCGAATCAAGGCTAAGGCACGACAACGCAAGGCTAGGCAATGCACGGAAGGCAAGCAAAGAGTAACGGAAGGCAAGGAAGGCAAGGGAAAGCAAGGCAAGGCAAGGGTAACGGAAGCAACGGCACGGCAAGGGGAAACAAGGCTAAGGCACGGCAACGCACGGCTAGGCAATGCACGGCAAGGCAAGGAAAGGGTAATGCAAGGCAAGGCACTGTCAGGCGAGTCAAGGCTAAGGCAGGACAACGCAAGGCTAGGCAATGCACGGAAGGAAAGCAAAGAGTAACGGAAGGCAAGGAATGGAAGGGAAAGCAAGGCAAGGTAAGGGTAAGGCAAGGCAAGGCACGGTGAGGGAAGGCAAGGCTGATGCACGACAACGCAGGGCTAGGCAATTCACGGCAAGGCAAGGAAAGGGTAACGCAAGGCTAGGCACGGTCAGGCGAGGCAAGGCTAAGGCACGACAACGCAAGGCTAGGCAATGCACGGAAGGCAAGAAAAGAGGAACGGAAGGCAAGGAAGGCTAGGGAAAGCAGGGAAAGGCAAGGGTAACGGAAGGAACGGCACGGTAAGGGCAAACAAGACTAAGGCACGACAACACAGGGCTAGGCAATGCAGGGCAAGGCAAGGAAAGGGTAACGCAAGCCAAGGCACGGTTTGGGGAGGCAAAGCTAATGCACGACAACGCAAGGTTAGGCAGTGCACGGCTAGCCAAGGAAAGAGTAACGGAAGGAAAGTAAGGCAAGGCAAAGCAAGGCAAGGCAAGTGTAACAAAAGGCAAGGCACGGCAAGGGGAAACAAGGCTAAGGAACGGCAACGCACGGCTACGCAATGCACGGCCAGGCAAGGAAAGGGTAACGCAAGGGAAGGCACGGTAAGGCAAGACAAGGCTAATGCACGACAACGCACGGCTAGGCAATGCACGGCCAGGCAAGGAAAGGGTAACGCAAGGCAAGGCACGGTGAGGCAATGCAAGGCAAATGCACGACAACGCACGGCTAGGCAATGCACGGCAAGGCAAGGAAAGGGTAACGCAAGGCAAGGCACGGTCAGGCGAGGCAAGGCTAAGGCACGACAACGCAAGGCTAGGCAATGAACGGAAGGCAAGCAAAGAGTAACGGAAGGCAAGGAAGGCAAGGGAAAACAAGGCAAGGCAAGGGCAACGAAAGGAACGGCACGGTAAGGGGAAACAAAGCTAAGGCACGACAATGCAGGGCTAGGCAATGCACGGCAAGGCAAGGAAAGGGTAACGCAAGGCAAAGCACGGTGAGGCAAGACAAGGCAAATGCACGACAACGCACGGCTAGGCAATGCACGGCAAGGCAAGGAAAGGGTAACTCAAGGCAAGGCACGGTCAGGCGAGGCAAGGCTAAGGCACGACAACGCAAGGCTAGGCAATGCACGGAAGGCAAGCAAAGAGTAACGGAAGGCAAGGAAGGCAAGAGAAAGCAGGGGAAGGCAAGGGTAACGAAAGGAACGGCACGGTAAGGGGAAACACGGCACGGTAAGGGGAAACAAGGCTAAGGTACGACAACACAGGGCTAGGCAATGCAGGGCAAGGCAAGGAAAGGGTAACGCAAGGCAAGGCACGGTTTGGGGAGGCAAAGCTAATGCACGACAACGCAAGGCTAGGCAGTGCACGGCTAGGCAAGGAAAGAGTAACGGAAGGCAAGGAAGGCAAGGCAAAGCAAGGCAAGGCAAGGGTAACAGAAGGAACGGCACGGCAAGGGGAAACAAGGCTAAGGAACGGCAACGCACGGCTACGAAATGCACGGCAAGGCAAGGAAAGGGTAACGCAAGGCAAGGCACGGTGAGGCAAGGCAAGGCTGATGCACGACAACGCACGGCTAGGCAATGCACGGCAAGGCAATGAAAGGGTAACGGAAGGCAAGGCACTGTCAGGCGAGGCAAGGCTAAGGCAACGCAACGCAAGGCTAGGCAATGCACGGCAATGCAAGCAAAGTGTAACGCAAGGCAAGGCACGGTGAGGCAAGGCAAGGCTGATGCACGACAACGCACGGCTAGGCAATGCACCCCAAGGCAAGGAAAGGGTAACGCAAGGCAAGGCACGGTGAGGGAAGGCAAGGCAAATGCACGACAACGCACGGCTAGGCAATGCACGGCAAGGCAAGGAAAGGGTAACGCAAGGCAAGGCACGGTCAGGCGAGGCAAGGCTAAGGCACGACAACGCAAGGCTAGGCAATGAACGGAAGGCAAGCAAATAGTAACGGAAGGCAAGGAAGGCAAGGGAAAGCAAGGGAAGGCAAGGGTAACGAAAGGAACGGCACGGTAAGGGGAAACAAGGCTAAGGCACGACAACACAGGGCTAGGCAATGCAGGGCAAGGCAAGGAAAGGGTAACGCAAGGCAAGGCACGGTTTGGGGAGGAAGGCGCATGCACGACAACGCAAGGCTAGGCAATGCACGGAAGGCAAGCAAAGAGTAACGGAAGGCAAGGAAGGCAAGGGAAAGCAAGGCAAGGCAAGGGTAACAGAATGAACGGCACGGCAAGGGGAAACAAGTCTAAGGCACGGCAACGCACGGCTAGGCAATGCACGGCAAGGCAAGGAAAGGGTAACGCAAGGCAAGGCACGATGAGGCAAGGCAAGGCTGATGCACGACAACGCACGGCTAGGCAATGCACGGCAAGGCAAGGAAAGGGTAACGCAAGGCAAGGCACGGTCAGGCGAGGCAAGGCTAAGGAACGACAACGCAAGGCTAGGCAATGCACGGCAAGGCAAGGAAAGTGTATCGCAAGGCAAGGCACGGTAAGGCGCGGCAAGGCTAAGGCACGACAACGCAAGGCTAGGCAATAAACGGAAGGGAAGCAAAGAGTAACGGAAGGCAAGGAATGCAAGGGAAAGCAGGGGAAGGCAAGGGTAACGGAAGGCACGGCACGGTAAGGGGAAACAAGGCTAAGGCACGACAACGCAGGGCTAGCCAATGCACGGCAAGGAAAGGAAAGGGTAACGCAAGGCAAGGCACCGTTACGCGAGGCAAGGCTAAGGCACGACAACGCAAGGCTAGGCAATGCACGGAAGGCAAGCAAAGAGTAACGGAAGGCAAGGAAGGCAAGGGAAAGCAAGGCAAGGCAAGGGTAACGGAAGGAACGGCACGGCAAGGGGAAACAAGGCTAAGGCACGGCAACGCACGGCTAGGCAATGCACGGCAAGGCAAGGAAAGGGTAACGCAAGGCAAGGCACTGTCAGGCGAGGAAAGGCTAAGGCACGACAACGCAAGGCTAGGCAATGCACGGACGGAAAGCAAAGAGTAACGGAAGGCAATGAAAGGAAGGGAAAGCAAGGCAAGGTAAGGGTAACGCAAGGCAAGGCACGGTGAGGCAAGGCAAGGCTGATGCACGACAACGCACGGCTAGGCAATTCACGGCAAGGCAAGGAAAGGGTAACGCAAGGCAAGGCACGGTCAGGCGAGGCAAGGCTAAGGCACGACAACGC
This sequence comes from Macrotis lagotis, assembly GCF_037893015.1. Taxonomy (NCBI): domain Eukaryota; kingdom Metazoa; phylum Chordata; class Mammalia; order Peramelemorphia; family Peramelidae; genus Macrotis; species Macrotis lagotis. The sequence continues at coordinate 127,785 of NW_027422275.1, read as the reverse complement.
AAGGCTAGGCAATGCACGGAAGGCAAGCAAAGAGGAACGGAAGGCAAGGAAGGCAAGGGAAAGCAAGGCAAGGCAAGGGTAACGGAAGGAACGGCACGGCAAGGGGAAACAAGGCTAAGGCACGGCAACGCACGGCTAGGCAATGCACGGCAAGGCAAGGAAAGGGTAACGCAAGGCAAGGCACGGTCAGGCGAGGCAAGGCTAAGGCACGACAACGCAAGGCTAGGCAATGCACGGAAGGAAAGCAAAGAGTAACGGAAGGCAATGAAAGGAAGGGAAAGCAAGGCAAGGTAAGGGTAACGCAAGGCAAGGCACGGTGAGGCAAGGCAAGGCTGATGCACGACAACGCACGGCTAGGCAATTCACGGCAAGGCAAGGAAAGGGTAACGCAAGGCAAGGCACGGTCAGGCGAGGCAAGGCTAAGGCACGACAACGCAAGGCTAGGCAATGCACGGAAGGCAAGCAAAGAGGAACGGAAGGCAAGGAAGGCTAGGGAAAGCAGGGAAAGGCAAGGGTAACGGAAGGAACGGCACGGTAAGGGCAAACAAGACTAAGGCACGACAACACAGGGCTAGGCAATGCAGGGCAAGGCAAGGAAATGGTAACGCAAGGCAAGGCACGGTGTGGGGAGGCAAAGCTAATGCACGACAACGCAAGGCTAGGCAGTGCACGGCTAGGCAAGGAAAGAGTAACGGAAGGAAAGGAAAGCAAGGCAAAGCAAGGCAAGGCAAGTGTAACAAAAGGCAAGTCACGGCAAGGGGAAACAAGGCTAAGGAACGGCAACGCACGGCTACGCAATGCACGGCCAGGCAAGGAAAGGGTAACGCAAGGCAAGGCACGGTAAGGCAAGACAAGTCTAATGCACGACAACGCACGGCTAGGCAATGCACGGCCAGGCAAGGAAAGGGTAACGCAAGGCAAGGCACGGTGAGGGAAGGCAAGGCAAATGCACGACAACGCACGGCTCGGCAATGCACGGCAAGGCAAGGAAAGGGTAACGCAAGGCAAGGCACGGTCAGGCGAGGCAAGGCTAAGGCACGACAACGCAAGGCTAGGCAATGAACGGAAGGCAAGCAAAGAGTAACGGAAGGCAAGGAAGTCAAGGGAAAGCAAGGGAAGGCAAGGGTAACGAAAGGAACGGCACGGTAAGGGGAAACAAGGCTAAGGCACGACAACACAGGGCTAGGCAATGCAGGGCAAGGCAAGGAAAGGGTAACGCAAGGCAAGGCACGGTCAGGCGAGGCAAGGCTAAGGCACGACAACGCAAGGCTAGGCAATGAACGGAAGGCAAGCAAAGAGTAACGGAAGGCAAGGAAGTCAAGGGAAAGCAAGGGAAGGCAAGGGTAACGAAAGGAACGGCACGGTAAGGGGAAACAAGGCTAAGGCACGACAACACAGGGCTAGGCAATGCAGGGCAAGGCAAGGAAAGGGTAACGCAAGGCAAGGCACGGTTTGGGGAGGAAGGCGCATGCACGACAACGCAAGGCTAGGCAATGCACGGAAGGCAAGCAAAGAGTAACGGAAGGCAAGGAAGGCAAGGGAAAGCAAGGCAAGGCAAGGGTAACAGAATGAACCCCACGGCAAGGGGAAACAAGGCTAAGGCACGGCAACGCACGGCTAGGCAATGCACGGCAAGGCAAGGAAAGGGTAACGCAAGGCAAGGCACGATGAGGCAAGGCAAGGCTGATGCACGACAACGCACGGCTAGGCAATGCACGGCAAGGCAAGGAAAGGGTAACGCAAGGCAAGGCACGGTCAGGCGAGGCAAGGCTAAGGCACGACAACGCAAGGCTAGGCAATGCACGACAAGGCAAGGAAAGGGTAACGCAAGGCAAGGTACGGTAAGGCGCGGCAAGGCTAAGGCACGACAACGCAAGGCTAGGCAATAAACGGAAGGGAAGCAAAGAGTAACGGAAGGCAAGGAAGGCAAGGGAAAGCAGGGGAAGGCAAGGGTAACGGAAGGAACGGCACGGTAAGGGGAAACAAGGCTAAGGCACGACAACGCAGGGCTAGCCAATGCACGGCAAGGAAAGGAAAGGGTAACGCAAGGCAAGGCACCGTTACGCGAGGCAAGGCTAAGGCACGACAACGCAAGGCTAGGCAATGCACGGAAGGCAAGCAAAGAGTAACGGAAGGCAAGGAAGGCAAGGGAAAGCAAGGCAAGGCAAGGGTAACGGAAGGAACGGCACGGCAAGGGGAAACAAGGCTAAGGCACGGCAACGCACGGCTAGGCAATGCACGGCAAGGCAAGGAAAGGGCAACGCAAGGCAAGGCACTGTCAGGCGAGTCAAGGCTAAGGCAGGACAACGCAAGGCTAGGCAATGCACGGAAGGAAAGCAAAGAGTAACGGAAGGCAAGGAAAGGAAGGGAAAGCAAGGCAATGTAAGGGTAAGGCAAGGCAAGGCACGGTGAGGGAAGGCAAGGCTGATGCACGACAACGCACGGCTAGGCAATTCACGGCAAGGCAAGGAAAGGGTAACGCAAGGCAAGGCACGGTCAGGCGAGGCAAGGCTAAGGCACGACAACGCAAGGCTAGGCAATGCACGGTAGGCAAGCAAAGAGGAACGGAAGGCAAGGAAGGCTAGGGAAAGCAGGGAAAGGCAAGGGTAACGGAAGGAACGGCACGGTAAGGGCAAACAAGACTAAGGCACGACAACACAGGGCTAGGCAATGCAGGGCAAGGCAAGGAAATGGTAACGCAAGCCAAGGCACGGTTTGGGGAGGCAAAGCTAATGCACGACAACGCAAGGCTAGGCAGTGCACGGCTAGCCAAGGAAAGAGTAACGGAAGGCAGGGAAGGCACGGCAAAGCAAGGCAAGGCAAGTGTAACAAAAGGCAAGGCACAGCAAGGGGAAACAAGGCTAAGGAACGGCAACGCACGGCTACGCAATGCACCGCCAGGCAAGGAAAGGGTAACGCAAGGCAAGGCACGGTAAGGCAAGACAAGGCAAATGCACGACAACGCACGGCTAGGCAATGCACGGCAAGGCAAGGAAAGGGTAACGCAAGGCAAGGCACGGTCAGGCGAGGCAAGGCTAAGGCACGACAACGCAAGGCTAGGCAATGAACGGAAGGCAAGCAAAGAGTAACGGAAGGCAAGGAAGGCAAGGGAAAGCAAGGCAAGGCAAGGGCAACGAAAGGAACGGCACGGTAAGGGGAAACAAAGCTAAGGCACGACAATGCAGGGCTAGGCAATGCACGGCAAGGCAAGGAAAGGGTAACGCAAGGCAAAGCACGGTGAGGCAAGACAAGGCAAATGCACGACAATGCACGGCTAGGCAATGCACGGCAAGGCAAGGAAAGGGTAACTCAAGGCAAGGCACGGTCAGGCGAGGCAAGGCTAAGGCACGACAACGCAAGGGTAGGCAATGCACGGAAGGCAAGCAAAGAGTAACGGAAGGCAAGGAAGGCAAGGGAAAGCAGGGGAAGGCAAGGGTAACGAAAGGAACGGCACGGTAAGGGGAAACAAGGCTAAGGCACGACAACACAGGGCTAGGCAATGCAGGGCAAGGCAAGGAAAGGGTAACGCAAGGCAAGGCACGGTTTGGGGAGGCAAAGCTAATGCACGACAACGCAAGGCTAGGCAGTGCACGGCTAGGCAAGGAAAGAGTAACGGAATGCAAGGAAGGCAAGGCAAAGCAAGGCAAGGCAAGGGTAACAGAAGGAACGGCACGGCAAGGGGAAACAAGGCTAAGGAACGGCAACGCACGGCTACGAAATGCACGGCAAGGCAAGGAAAGGGTAACGCAAGGCAAGGCACGGTGAGGCAAGGCAAGGCTGATGCACGACAACGCACGGCTAGGCAATGCACGGCAAGGCAAGGAAAGGGTAACGCAAGGCAAGGCACTGTCAGGCGAGGCAAGGCTAAGGCAAGACAACGCAAGGCTAGGCAATGCACGGCAAGGCAAGGAAAGGGTAACGGAAGGCAAGGAAGGCAAGGGAAAGCAGGGGAAGGCAAGGGTAACGGAAGGAACGGCACGGCAAGGGGAAACAAGGCTAAGGCACGGCAACGCACGGCTAGGCAATGCAAGGCAAGGCAAGGAAAGGGTAACGCAAGGCAAGGCACTGTCAGGCGAGGCAAGGCTAAGGCACGACAACGCAAGGCTAGGCAATGCACGGAAGGCAAGCAAAGAGGAACGGAAGGCAAGGAAGGCTAGGGAAAGCAGGGAAAGGCAAGGGTAACGGAAGGAACGGCACGGTAAGGGCAAACAAGACTAAGGCACGACAACACAGGGCTAGGCAATGCAGGGCAAGGCAAGGAAATGGTAACGCAAGGCAAGGCACGGTTTGGGGAGGCAAAGCTAATGCACGACAACGCAAGGCTAGGCAGTGCACGGCTAGGCAAGGAAAGAGTAACGGAAGGAAAGGAAAGCAAGGCAAAGCAAGGCAAGGCAAGTGTAACAAAAGGCAAGGCACGGCAAGGGGAAACAAGGCTAAGGAACGGCAACGCACGGCTACGCAATGCACGGCCAGGCAAGGAAAGGGTAACGCAAGGCAAGGCACGGTAAGGCAAGACAAGTCTAATGCACGACAACGCAAGGCTAGGCAATGCACGGAAGGCAAGCAAAGAGTAACGGAAGGCAAGGAAGGCAAGGGAAAGCAAGGCAAGGCAAGGGTAACAGAATGAACGGCACGGCAAGGGGAAACAAGGCTAAGGCACGGCAACGCACGGCTAGGCAATGCACGGCAAGGCAAGGAAAGGGTAACGCAAGGCAAGGCACGGTCAGGCGAGGCAAGGCTAAGGCACGACAACGCAAGGCTAGGCAATGCACGGCAAGGCAAGGAAAGGGTAACGCAAGGCAAGGTACGGTAAGGCGCGGCAAGGCTAAGGCACGACAACGCAAGGCTAGGCAATAAACGGAAGGGAAGCAAAGAGTAACGGAAGGCAAGGAATGCAAGGGAAAGCAGGGGAAGGCAAGGGTAACGGAAGGAACGGCACGGTAAGGGGAAACAAGGCTAAGGCACGACAACGCAGGGCTAGACAATGCACGGCAAGGAAAGGAAAGGGTAACGCAAGGCAAGGCACCGTTACGCGAGGCAAGGCTAAGGCACGACAACGCAAGGCTAGGCAATGCACGGAAGGCAAGCAAAGAGTAACGGAAGGCAAGGAAGGCAGGGGAAAGCAGGGGAAGGCAAGGGTAACGGAAGGAACGGCAATGTAAGGGGAAACAAGGCTAAGGCACGACAACGCAGGGCTAGCCAATGCACGGCAAGGAAAGGAAAGGGTAACGCAAGGCAAGGCACCGTTACGCGAATCAAGGCTAAGGCACGACAACGCAAGGCTAGGCAATGCACGGAAGGCAAGCAAAGAGTAACGGAAGGCAAGGAAGGCAAGGGAAAGCAAGGCAAGGCAAGGGTAACGGAAGCAACGGCACGGCAAGGGGAAACAAGGCTAAGGCACGGCAACGCACGGCTAGGCAATGCACGGCAAGGCAAGGAAAGGGTAATGCAAGGCAAGGCACTGTCAGGCGAGTCAAGGCTAAGGCAGGACAACGCAAGGCTAGGCAATGCACGGAAGGAAAGCAAAGAGTAACGGAAGGCAAGGAAAGGAAGGGAAAGCAAGGCAAGGTAAGGGTAAGGCAAGGCAAGGCACGGTGAGGGAAGGCAAGGCTGATGCACGACAACGCACGGCTAGGCAATTCACGGCAAGGCAAGGAAAGGGTAACGCAAGGCAAGGCACGGTCAGGCGAGGCAAGGCTAAGGCACGACAACGCAAGGCTAGGCAATGCACGGAAGGCAAGCAAAGAGGAACGGAAGGCAAGGAAGGCTAGGGAAAGCAGGGAAAGGCAAGGGTAACGGAAGGAACGGCACGGTAAGGGCAAACAAGACTAAGGCACGACAACACAGGGCTAGGCAATGCAGGGCAAGGCAAGGAAAGGGTAACGCAAGCCAAGGCACGGTTTGGGGAGGCAAAGCTAATGCACGACAACGCAAGGCTAGGCAGTGCACGGCTAGCCAAGGAAAGAGTAACGGAAGGAAAGTAAGGCAAGGCAAAGCAAGGCAAGGCAAGTGTAACAAAAGGCAAGGCACGGCAAGGGGAAACAAGGCTAAGGAACGGCAACGTACGGCTACGCAATGCACGGCCAGGCAAGGAAAGGGTAACGCAAGGGAAGGCACGGTAAGGCAAGACAAGGCTAATGCACGACAACGCACGGCTAGGCAATGCACGGCCAGGCAAGGAAAGGGTAACGCAAGGCAAGGCACGGTGAGGCAAGGCAAGGCAAATGCACGACAACGCACGGCTAGGCAATGCACGGCAAGGCAAGGAAAGGGTAACGCAAGGCAAGGCACGGTCAGGCGAGGCAAGGCTAAGGCACGACAACGCAAGGCTAGGCAATGAACGGAAGGCAAGCAAAGAGTAACGGAAGGCAAGGAAGGCAAGGGAAAGCAAGGCAAGGCAAGGGCAACGAAAGGAACGGCACGGTAAGGGGAAACAAAGCTAAGGCACGACAATGCAGGGCTAGGCAATGCACGGCAAGGCAAGGAAAGGGTAACGCAAGGCAAAGCACGGTGAGGCAAGACAAGGCAAATGCACGACAACGCACGGCTAGGCAATGCACGGCAAGGCAAGGAAAGGGTAACGCAAGGCAAGGCACGGTTTGGGGAGGCAAAGCTAATGCACGACAACGCAAGGCTAGGCAGTGCACGGCTAGGCATGGAAAGAGTAACGGAAGGCAAGGAAGGCAAGGCAAAGCAAGGCAAGGCAAGGGTAACAGAAGGAACGGCACGGCAAGGGGAAACAAGGCTAAGGAACGGCAACGCACGGCTACGAAATGCACGGCAAGGCAAGGAAAGTGTAACGCAAGGCAAGGCACGGTGAGGCAAGGCAAGGCTGATGCACGACAACGCACGGCTAGGCAATGCACGGCAAGGCAAGGAAAGGGTAACGGAAGGCAAGGCACTGTCAGGCGAGGCAAGGCTAAGGCAAGAACGCAAGGCTAGGCAATGCACGGCAAGGCAAGGAAAGGGTAACGCAAGGCAAGGCACGGTGAGGCAAGGCAAGGCTGATGCACGACAACGCACGGCTAGGCAATGCACCCCAAGGCAAGGAAAGGGTAACGCAAGGCAAGGCACGGTGAGGGAAGGCAAGGCAAATGCACGACAACGCACGGCTAGGCAATGCACGGCAAGGCAAGGAAAGGGTAACGCAAGGCAAGGCACGGTCAGGCGAGGCAAGGCTAACGCACGACAACGCAAGGCTAGGCAATGAACGGAAGGCAAGCAAAGAGTAACGGAAGGCAAGGAAGGCAAGGGAAAGCAAGGGAAGGCAAGGGTAACGAAAGGAACGGTACGGTAAGGGGAAACAAGGCTAAGGCACGACAACACAGGGCTAGGCAATGCAGGGCAAGGCAAGGAAAGGGTAACGCAAGGCAAGGCACGGTTTGGGGAGGAAGGCGAATGCACGACAACGCAAGGCTAGGCAATGCACGGAAGGCAAGCAAAGAGTAACGGAAGGCAAGGAAGGCAAGGGAAAGCAAGGCAAGGCAAGGGTAACAGAAGGAACGGCACGGCAAGGGGAAACAAGTCTAAGGCACGGCAACGCACGGCTAGGCAATGCACGGAAGGCAAGCAAAGAGTAACGGAAGGCAAGGAAAGGGTAAAGCAAGGCAAGGCACGGTGAGGCAAGGCAAGGCTGATGCACGACAACGCACGGCTAGGCAATTCACGGCAAGGCAAGGAAAGGGTAACGCAAGGCAAGGCACGGTCAGGCGAGGCAAGGCTAAGGCACGACAACGCAAGGCTAGGCAATGCACGGAAGGCAAGCAAAGAGGAACGGAAGGCAAGGAAGGCTAGGGAAAGCAGGGAAAGGCAAGGGTAACGAAAGGAACGGCACGGTAAGGGCAAACAAGAATAAGGCACGACAACACAGGGCTAGGCAATGCAGGGCAAGGCAAGGAAATGGTAACGCAAGGCAAGGCACGGTTTGGGGAGGCAAAGCTAATGCACGACAACGCAAGGCTAGGCAGTGCACGGCTAGGCAAGGAAAGAGTAACGGAAGGAAAGGAAGGCAAGGCAAAGCAAGGCAAGGCAAGTGTAACAAAAGGCAAGGCACGGCAAGGGGAAACAAGGCTAAGGAACGGCAACGCACGGATACGCAATGCACGGCCAGGCAAGGAAAGGGTAACGCAAGGCAAGGCACGGTAAGGCAAGACAAGGCTAATGCACGACAACGCACGGCTAGGCAATGCACGGCCAGGCAAGGAAAGGGTAACGCAAGGCAAGGCACGGTGAGGCAAGGCAAGGCAAATGCACGACAACGCACGGCTAGGCAATGCACGGCAAGGCAAGGAAAGGGTAACGCAAGGCAAGGCACGGTCAGGCGAGGCAAGGCTAAGGTACGACAACGCAAGGCTAGGCAATGAACGGAAGGCAAGCAAAGAGTAACGGAAGGCAAGGAAGGCAAGGGAAAGCAAGGGAAGGCAAGGGCAACGAAAGGATCGGCACGGTAAGGGGAAACAAAGCTAAGGCACGACAATGCAGGGCTAGGCAATGCACGGCAAGGCAAGGAAAGGGTAACGCAAGGCAAAGCACGGTGAGGCAAGACAAGGCAAATGCACGACAACGCACGGCTAGGCAATGCACGGCAAGGAAAGGAAAGGGTAACTCAAGGCAAGGCACGGTCAGGCGAGGCAAGGCTAAGGCACGACAACGCAAGGCTAGGCAATGCACGGAAGGCAAGGAAAGAGTAACGGAAGGCAAGGAAGGCAAGGGAAAGCAGGGGAAGGCAAGGGTAACGAAAGGAACGGCACGGTATGGGGAAACAAGGCTAAGGCACGACAACGCAAGGCTAGGCAATGCAGGGCAAGGCAAGGAAAGGGTAACGCAAGGCAAGGCACGGTTTGGGGAGGAAGGCGAATGCACGACAACGCAAGGCTAGGCAATGCACGGAAGGCAAGCAAAGAGTATCGGAAGGCAAGGAAGGCAAGGGAAAGCAAGGCAAGGCAAGGGTAACAAAAGAGACGGCACGGCAAGGGGAAACAAGGCTAAGGCACGGCAACGCACGGCTAGGCAATGCACGGCAAGGCAAGGAAAGGGTAACGCAAGGCAAGGCACGGTGAGGCAAGGCAAGGCTGATGCACGACAACGCACGGCTAGGCAATGCACGGCAAGGCAAGGAAAGGGTAACGCAAGGCAAGGCACGGTCAGGCGAGGCAAGGCTAAGGCACGACAACGCAACGCTAGGCAATGCACGGCAAGGCAAGGAAAGGGTAACGCAAGGCAAGGCACGGTAAGGCGCGGCAAGGCTAAGGCACGACAACGCAAGGTAGGCAATAAACGGAAGGCAAGCAAAGAGTAACGGAAGGCAAGGAAGGCAAGGGAAAGCAGGGGAAGGCAAGGGTAACGGAAGGAACGGCACGGTAAGGGGAAACAAGGCTAAGGCACGACAACGCAGGGCTAGCCAATGCACGGCAAGGAAAGGAAAGGGTAACGCAAGGCAAGGCACCGTTAGGCGAGGCAAGGCTAAGGCACGACAACGCAAGGCTAGGCAATGCACGGAAGGGAAGCAAAGAGTAACGGAAGGCAAGGAAGGCAAGGGAAAGCAAGGCAAGGCAAGGGTAACGGAAGGAACGGCACGGCAAGGGGAAACAAGGCTAAGGCACGGCAACGCACGGCTAGGCAATGCACGGCAAGGCAAGGAAAGTGTAATGCAAGGCAAGGCACTGTCAGGCGAGTCAAGGCTAAGGCAGGACAACGCAAGGCTAGGCAATGCACGGAAGGAAAGCAAAGAGTAACGGAAGGCAAGGAAAGGAAGGGAAAGCAAGGCAAGGTAAGGGTAACGCAAGGCAAGGCACGGTGAGGGAAGGCAAGGCTGATGCACGACAACGCACGGCTAGGCAATTCACGGCAAGGCAAGGAAAGGGTAACGCAAGGCAAGGCACGGTCAGGCGAGGCAAGGCTAAGGCACGACAACGCAAGGCTAGGCAATGCACGGAAGGCAAGCAAAGAGGAACGGAAGGCAAGGAAGGCTAGGGAAAGCAGGGGAAGGCAAGGGTAACGGAAGGAACGGCACGGTAAGGGCAAACAAGACTAAGGCACGAAAACACAGGGCTAGGCAATGCAGGGCAAGGCAAGGAAATGGTAACGCAAGGCAAGGCACGGTTTGGGGAGGCAAAGCTAATGCACGACAACGCAAGGCTAGGCAATGAACGGCTAGGCAAGGAAAGAGTAACGGAGGAAAGGAAGGCAAGGCAAAGCAAGGCAAGGCAAGTGTAACAAAAGGCAAGGCACGGCAAGGGGAAACAAGGCTAAGGAACGGCAACGCACGGCTACGCAATGCACGGCCAGGCAAGGAAAGGGTAACGCAAGGCAAGGCACGGTAAGGCAAGACAAGGCTAATGCACGACAACGCACGGCTAGGCAATGAACGGCCAGGCAAGGAAAGGGTAACGCAAGGCAAGGCACGGTGAGGCAAGGCAAGGCAAATGCACGACAACGCACGGCTAGGCAATGCACGGCAAGGCAAGGAAAGGGTAACGCAAGGCAAGGCACGGTCAGGCGAGGCAAGGCTAAGGCACGACAACGCAAGGCTAGGCAATGAACGGAAGGCAAGCAAAGAGTAACGGAAGGCAAGGAAGGCAAGGGAAAGCAAGGGAAGGCAAGGGCAACGAAAGGAACGGCACGGTAAGGGGAAACAAAGCTAAGGCACGACAATGCAGGGCTAGGCAATGCACGGCAAGGCAAGGAAAGAGTAACGCAAGGCAAAGCACGGTGAGGCAAGACAAGGCAAATGCACGACAACGCACGGCTAGGCAATGCACGGCAAGGCAAGGAAAGGGTAACTCAAGGCAAGGCACGGTCAGGCGAGGCAAGGCAAATGCACGACAACGCAAGGCTAGGCAATGCACGGAAGGCAAGCAAAGAGTAAGGGAAGGCAAGGAAGGCAAGGGAAAGCAGGGGAAGGCAAGGGTAACGAAAGGAACGGCACGGTAAGGGGAAACAAGGCAAAGGCACGACAACACAGGGCTAGGCAATGCAGGGCAAGGCAAGGAAAGGGTAACGCAAGGCAAGGCACGGTCAGGCGAGGCAAGTCTAAGGCAAGACAACGCAAGGCTAGGCAATGCACTGCAAGGCAAGGAAAGGGTAACGCAAGGCAAGGCACGGTGAGGCAAGGCAAGGCTGATGCACGACAACGCACGGCTAGGCAATGCACGGCAAGGCAAGGAAAGGGTAACGCAAGGCAAGGCACGGTCAGGCGAGGCAAGGCTAAGGCACGATATCGCAAGTCTAGGCAATGCACGGCAAGGCAAGGAAAGGGTAACGCAAGGCAAGGCACGGTAAGGCGCGGCAAGGCTAAGGCACGACAACGCAAGGCTAGGCAATAAACGGAAGGCAAGCAAAGAGTAACGGAAGGCAAGGAAGGCAAGGGAAAGCAGGGGAAGGCAAGGGTAACGGAAGGAACGGCACGGCAAGGGGAAACAAGGCTAAGGCACGGCAACGCACGGCTAGGCAATGCACGGCAAGGCAAGGAAAGGGTAACGCAAGGCAAGGCACTGTCAGGCGAGGCAAGGCTAAGGCACGACAACGCAAGGCTAGGCAATGCACGGAAGGAAAGCAAAGAGTAACGGAAGGCAATGAAAGGAAGGGAAAGCAAGGCAAGGTAAGGGTAACGCAAGGCAAGGCACGGTGAGGCAAGGCAAGGCTGATGCACGACAACGCACGGCTAGGCAATTCACGGCAAGGCAAGGAAAGGGTAACGCAAGTCAAGGCACGGTCAGGCGAGGCAAGGCTAAGGCACGACAACGCAAGGCTAGGCAATGCACGGAAGGCAAGCAAAGAGGAACGGAAGGCAAGGAAGGCTTGGGAACGCAGGGAAAGGCAAGGGTAACGGAAGGAACGGCACGGTAAGGGCAAACAAGACTAAGGCACGACAACACAGGGCTAGGCAATGCAGGGCAAGGCAAGGAAATGGTAACGCAAGGCAAGGCACGGTTTGGGGAGGCAAAGCTAATGCACGACAACGCAAGGCTAGGCAGTGCACGGCTAGGCAAGGAAAGAGTAACGGAAGGCAAGGAAGGCAAGGCAAAGCAAGGCAAGGCAAGGGTAACAGAAGGAATGGCACGGCAAGGGGAAACAAGGCTAAGGAACGGCAACGCACGGCTACGCAATGCACGGCCAGGCAAGGAAAGGGTAACGCAAGGCAAGGCACGGTAAGGCAAGACAAGGCTAATGCACGACAACGCACGGCTAGGCAATGCACGGCCAGGCAAGGAAAGGGTAACGCAAGGCAAGGCACGGTGAGGGAAGGCAAGGCAAATGCACGACAACGCAAGGCTAGGCAGTGCACGGCTAGGCAAGGAAAGAGTAACGGAAGGAAAGGAAGGCAAGGCAAAGCAAGGCAAGGCAAGTGTAACAAAAGGCAAGGCACGGCAAGGGGAAACAAGGCTAAGGAACGGCAACGCACGGCTATGCAATGCACGGCCAGGCAAGGAAAGGGTAACGCAAGGCAAGGCACGGTAAGGCAAGACAAGGCTAATGCACGACAACGCACGGCTAGGCAATGCACGGCCAGGCAAGGAAAGGGTAACGCAAGGCAAGGCACGGTGAGGCAAGGCAAGGCAAATGCACGACAACGCACGGCTAGGCAATGCACGGCAAGGCAAGGAAAGGGTAACGCAAGGCAAGGCACGGTCAGGCGAGGCAAGGCTAAGGCACGACAACGCAAGGCTAGGCAATGAACGGAAGGCAAGCAAAGAGTAACGGAAGGCAAGGAAGGCAAGGGAAAGCAAGGGAAGGCAAGGGCAACGAAAGGAACGGCACGGTAAGGGGAAACAAAGCTAAGGCACGACAATGCAGGGCTAGGCAATGCACGGCAAGGCAAGGAAAGGGTAACGCAAGGCAAAGCACGGTGAGGCAAGACAAGGCAAATGCACGACAACGCACGGCTAGGCAATGCACGGCAAGGCAAGGAAAGGGTAACTCAAGGCAAGGCACGGTCAGGCGAGGCAAGGCTAAGGCACGACAACGCAAGGCTAGGCAATGCACGGAAGGCAAGCAAAGAGCAACGGAAGGCAAGGAAGGCAAGGGAAAGCAGGGGAAGGCAAGGGTAACGAAAGGAACGGCACGGTAAGGGGAAACAAGGCTAAGGCACGACAACACAGGGCTAGGCAATGCAGGGCAAGGCAAGGAAAGGGTAACGCAAGGCAAGGCACGGTTTGGGGAGGCAAAGCTAATACACGACAACGCAAGGCTAGGCAGTGCACGGCTAGGCAAGGAAAGAGTAACGGAAGGCAACGAAGGCAAGGCAAAGCAAGGCAAGGCAAGGGTAACAGAAGGAACGGCACGGCAAGGGGAAACAAGGCTAAGGAACGGCAACGCACGGCTACGAAATGCACGGCAAGGCAAGGAAAGGGTAACGCAAGGCAAGGCACAGTGAGGCAAGGCAAGGCTGATGCACGACAACGCACGGCTAGGCAATGCACGGCAAGGCAAGGAAAGGGTAACGCAAGGCAAGGCACGGTCAGGCGAGGCAAGGCTAAGGCAAGACAACGCAAGGCTAGGCAATGCACGGCAAGGCAAGGAAAGGGTAACGCAAGGCAAGGCACGGTGAGGCAAGGGAAGGCTGATGCACGACAACGCACGGCTAGGCAATGCACGGCAAGGCAAGGAAAGGGTAACGCAAGGCAAGGCAAGGTCAGGCGAGGCAAGGCTAAGGCACGACAACGCAAGGCTAGGCAATAAACGGAAGGCAAGCAAAGAGTAACGGAAGGCAAGGAAGGCAAGGGAAAGCAGGGGAAGGCAAGGGTAACGGAAGGAACGCCACGGCAAGGGGAAACAAGGCTAAGGCACGGCAACGCACGGCTAGGCAATGCACGGCAAGGCAAGGAAAGGGTAACGCAAGGCAAGGCACTGTCAGGCGAGGCAAGGCTAAGGCACGACAACGCAAGGCTAGGCAATGCACGGAAGGAAAGCAAAGAGTAACGGAAGGCAATGAAAGGAAGGGAAAGCAAGGCAAGGTAAGGGTAACGCAAGGCAAGGCACGGTGAGGCAAGGCAAGGCTGATGCACGACAACGCACGGCTAGGCAATTCACGGCAAGGCAAGGAAAGGGTAACGCAAAGCAAGGCACGGTCAGGCGAGGCAAGGCTAAGGCACGACAACGCAAGGCTAGGCAATGCACGGCAAGGCAAGGAAAGGGTAACGCAAGGCAAGGCACGGTAAGGCGCGGCAAGGCTAAGGCACGACAACGCAAGGCTAGGCAATAAACGGAAGGCAAGCAAAGAGTAACGGAAGGCAAGGAAGGCAAGGGAAAGCAGGGGAAGGCAAGGTAACGGAAGGAACGGCACGGTAAGGGGAAACAAGGCTAAGGCACGACAACGCAGGGCTAGCCAATTCACGGCAAGGAAAGGAAAGGGTAACGCAAGGCAAGGCACCGTTCCGCGAGGCAAGGCTAAGGCACGACAACGCAAGGCTAGGCAATGCACGGAAGGCAAGCAAAGAGTAACGGAAGGCAAGGAAGGCAAGGGAAAGCAGGGGAAGGCAAGGGTAACGAAAGGAACGGCACGGTAAGGGGAAACAAGGCTAAGGCACGACAACACAGGGCTAGGCAATGCAGGGCAAGGCAAGGAAAGGGTAACGCAAATCAAGGCACGGTTTGGGGAGGAAGGCGAATGCACGACAACGCAAGGCTAGGCAATGCACGGAAGGCAAGCAAAGAGTAACGGAAGGCAAGGGAAAGCAAGGCAAGGCAAGGGTAACAGAAGGAACGGCACGGCAAAGGGAAACAAGGCTAAGGCACGGCAACGCACGGCTAGGCAATGCAGGGCAAGGCAAGGAAAGGGTAACGCAAGGCAAGGCACGGTGAGGCAAGGCAAGGCTGATGCACGACAACGCACGGCTAGGCAATGCACGGCAAGGCACGGAAAGGGTAACGCAAGGCAAGGCACGGTCAGGCGAGGCAAGGCTAAGGCACGACAACGCAAGGCTAGGCAATGCACGGCAAGGCAAGGAAATGGTGACGCAAGGCAAGGCACGGTAAGGCGCGGCAAGGCTAAGGCACGACAACGCAAGGCTAGGCAATAAACGGAAGGCAAGCAAAGAGTAACGGAAGTCAAGGAAGGCAAGGGAAAGCAGGGGAAGGCAAGGGTAACGGAAGGAACGGCACGGTAAGGGGAAACAAGGCTAAGGCACGACAACGCAGGGCTAGCCAATGCACGGCAAGGAAAGGAAAGGGTAACGCAAGGCAAGGCACCGTTACGCGAGGCAAGGCTAAGGCACGACAACGCAAGGCTAGGCAATGCACGGAAGGCAAGCAAAGAGTAACGGAAGGCAAGGAAGGCAATGGAAAGCAAGGCAAGGCAAGGGTAACGGAAGGAACGGCACAGCAAGGGGAAACAAGGCTAAGGCACGGCAACGCACGGCTAGGCAATGCACGGCAAGGCAAGGAAAGGGTAACGCAAGGCAAGGCACTGTCAGGCGAGGCAAGGCTAAGACACGACAACGCAAGGCTAGGCAATGCACGGAAGGAAAGCAAAGAGTAACGGAAGGCAATGAAAGTAAGGGAAAGCAAAGCAAGGTAAGGGTAACGCAAGGCAAGGCACGGTAAGGCAAGACAAGGCTAATGCACGACAACGCACGGCTAGGCAATTCACGGCAAGGCAAGGAAAGGGTAATGCAAGGCAAGGCACGGTCAGGCGAGGCAAGGCTAAGGCACGACAACGCAAGGCTAGGCAATGCACGGAAGGCAAGCAAAGAGGAACGGAAGGCAAGGAAGGCTAGGGAAAGCAGGGAAAGGCAAGGGTAACGGAAGGAACGGCACGGTAAGGGCAAACAAGACTAAGGCACGACAACACAGGGCTAGGCAATGCAGGGCAAGGCAAGGAAATGGTAACGCAAGGCAAGGCACGGTTTGGGGAGGAAGGCGCATGCACGACAACGCAAGGCTAGGCAATGCACGGAAGGCAAGCAAAGAGTAACGGAAGGCAAGGAAGGCAAGGGAAAGCAAGGCAAGGCAAGGGTAACAGAAGGAACGGCACGGCAAGGGGAAACAAGGCTAAGGCACGGCAACGCACGGCTAGGCAATGCACGGCAAGGCAAGGAAAGGGTAACGCAAGGCAAGGCACGGTGAGGCAAGGCAAGGCTGATGCACGACAACGCACGGCTAGGCAATGCACGGCAAGGCAAGGAAAGGGTAACGCAAGGCAAGGCACGGTCAGGCGAGGCAAGGCTAAGGCACGACAACGCAAGGATAGGCAATGCACGGCAAGGCAAGGAAAGGGTAACGCAAGGCAAGGCACGGTAAGGCGCGGCAAGGCTAAGGCACGACAACGCAAGGCTAGGCAATAAACGGAAGGCAAGCAAAGAGTAACGGAAGGCAAGGAAGGCAAGGGAAAGCAGGGGAAGGCAAGGCTAACGGAAGGAACGGCACGGTAAGGGGAAACAAGGCTAAGGCACGGCAACGCACGGCTAGGCAATGCACGGCAAGGCAAGGAAAGGGTAACGCAAGGCAAGGCACTGTCAGGCGAGGCAAGGCTAAGGCACGACAACGCAAGGCTAGGCAATGCACGGAAGGCAAGCAAAGAGTAACGGAAGGCAAGGTAAGGGTAACGCAAGGCAAGGCACGGTGAGGCAAGGCAAGGCTGATGCACGACAACGCACGGCTAGGCAATTCACGGCAAGGCAAGGAAAGGGTAACGCAAGTCAAGGCACGGTCAGGCGAGGCAAGGCTAAGGCACGACAACGCAAGGCTAGGCAATGCACGGAAGGCAAGCAAAGAGGAACGGAAGGCAAGGAAGGCTTGGGAACGCAGGGAAAGGCAAGGGTAACGGAAGGAACGGCACGGTAAGGGCAAACAAGACTAAGGCACGACAACACAGGGCTAGGCAATGCAGGGCAAGGCAAGGAAATGGTAACGCAAGGCAAGGCACGGTTTGGGGAGGCAAAGCTAATGCACGACAACGCAAGGCTAGGCAGTGCACGGCTAGGCAAGGAAAGAGTAACGGAAGGCAAGGAAGGCAAGGCAAAGCAAGGCAAGGCAAGGGTAACAGAAGGAATGGCACGGCAAGGGGAAACAAGGCTAAGGAACGGCAACGCACGGCTACGCAATGCACGGCCAGGCAAGGAAAGGGTAACGCAAGGCAAGGCACGGTAAGGCAAGACAAGGCTAATGCACGACAACGCACGGCTAGGCAATGCACGGCCAGGCAAGGAAAGGGTAACGCAAGGCAAGGCACGGTGAGGCAAGGCAAGGCAAATGCACGACAACGCAAGGCTAGGCAGTGCACGGCTAGGCAAGGAAAGAGTAACGGAAGGAAAGGAAGGCAAGGCAAAGCAAGGCAAGGCAAGTGTAACAAAAGGCAAGGCACGGCAAGGGGAAACAAGGCTAAGGAACGGCAACGCACGGCTACGCAATGCACGGCCAGGCAAGGAAAGGGTAACGCAAGGCAAGGCACGGTAAGGCAAGACAAGGCTAATGCACGACAACGCACGGCTAGGCAATGCACGGCCAGGCAAGGAAAGGGTAACGCAAGGCAAGGCACGGTGAGGCAAGGCAAGGCAAATGCACGACAACGCACGGCTAGGCAATGCACGGCAAGGCAAGGAAAGGGTAACGCAAGGCAAGGCACGGTCAGGCGAGGCAAGGCTAAGGCACGACAACGCAAGGCTAGGCAATGAACGGAAGGCAAGCAAAGAGTAACGGAAGGCAAGGAAGGCAAGGGAAAGCAAGGGAAGGCAAGGGCAACGAAAGGAACGGCACGGTAAGGGGAAACAAAGCTAAGGCACGACAATGCAGGGCTAGGCAATGCACGGCAAGGCAAGGAAAGGGTAACGCAAGGCAAAGCACGGTGAGGCAAGACAAGGCAAATGCACGACAACGCACGGCTAGGCAATGCACGGCAAGGCAAGGAAAGGGTAACTCAAGGCAAGGCACGGTCAGGCGAGGCAAGGCTAAGGCACGACAACGCAAGGCTAGGCAATGCACGGAAGGCAAGCAAAGAGCAACGGAAGGCAAGGAAGGCAAGGGAAAGCAGGGGAAGGCAAGGGTAACGAAAGGAACGGCACGGTAAGGGGAAACAAGGCTAAGGCACGACAACACAGGGCTAGGCAATGCAGGGCAAGGCAAGGAAAGGGTAACGCAAGGCAAGGCACGGTTTGGGGAGGCAAAGCTAATACACGACAACGCAAGGCTAGGCAGTGCACGGCTAGGCAAGGAAAGAGTAACGGAAGGCAACGAAGGCAAGGCAAAGCAAGGCAAGGCAAGGGTAACAGAAGGAACGGCACGGCAAGGGGAAACAAGGCTAAGGAACGGCAACGCACGGCTACGAAATGCACGGCAAGGCAAGGAAAGGGTAACGCAAGGCAAGGCACAGTGAGGCAAGGCAAGGCTGATGCACGACAACGCACGGCTAGGCAATGCACGGCAAGGCAAGGAAAGGGTAACGCAAGGCAAGGCACGGTCAGGCGAGGCAAGGCTAAGGCAAGACAACGCAAGGCTAGGCAATGCACGGCAAGGCAAGGAAAGGGTAACGCAAGGCAAGGCACGGTGAGGCAAGGGAAGGCTGATGCACGACAACGCACGGCTAGGCAATGCACGGCAAGGCAAGGAAAGGGTAACGCAAGGCAAGGCAAGGTCAGGCGAGGCAAGGCTAAGGCACGACAACGCAAGGCTAGGCAATAAACGGAAGGCAAGCAAAGAGTAACGGAAGGCAAGGAAGGCAAGGGAAAGCAGGGGAAGGCAAGGGTAACGGAAGGAACGCCACGGCAAGGGGAAACAAGGCTAAGGCACGGCAACGCACGGCTAGGCAATGCACGGCAAGGCAAGGAAAGGGTAACGCAAGGCAAGGCACTGTCAGGCGAGGCAAGGCTAAGGCACGACAACGCAAGGCTAGGCAATGCACGGAAGGAAAGCAAAGAGTAACGGAAGGCAATGAAAGGAAGGGAAAGCAAGGCAAGGTAAGGGTAACGCAAGGCAAGGCACGGTGAGGCAAGGCAAGGCTGATGCACGACAACGCACGGCTAGGCAATTCACGGCAAGGCAAGGAAAGGGTAACGCAAAGCAAGGCACGGTCAGGCGAGGCAAGGCTAAGGCACGACAACGCAAGGCTAGGCAATGCACAGCAAGGCAAGGAAAGGGTAACGCAAGGCAAGGCACGGTAAGGCGCGGCAAGGCTAAGGCACGACAACGCAAGGCTAGGCAATAAACGGAAGGCAAGCAAAGAGTAACGGAAGGCAAGGAAGGCAAGGGAAAGCAGGGGAAGGCAAGGTAACGGAAGGAACGGCACGGTAAGGGGAAACAAGGCTAAGGCACGACAACGCAGGGCTAGCCAATTCACGGCAAGGAAAGGAAAGGGTAACGCAAGGCAAGGCACCGTTCCGCGAGGCAAGGCTAAGGCACGACAACGCAAGGCTAGGCAATGCACGGAAGGCAAGCAAAGAGTAACGGAAGGCAAGGAAGGCAAGGGAAAGCAGGGGAAGGCAAGGGTAACGAAAGGAACGGCACGGTAAGGGGAAACAAGGCTAAGGCACGACAACACAGGGCTAGGCAATGCAGGGCAAGGCAAGGAAAGGGTAACGCAAATCAAGGCACGGTTTGGGGAGGAAGGCGAATGCACGACAACGCAAGGCTAGGCAATGCACGGAAGGCAAGCAAAGAGTAACGGAAGGCAAGGGAAAGCAAGGCAAGGCAAGGGTAACAGAAGGAACGGCACGGCAAAGGGAAACAAGGCTAAGGCACGGCAACGCACGGCTAGGCAATGCAGGGCAAGGCAAGGAAAGGGTAACGCAAGGCAAGGCACGGTGAGGCAAGGCAAGGCTGATGCACGACAACGCACGGCTAGGCAATGCACGGCAAGGCACGGAAAGGGTAACGCAAGGCAAGGCACGGTCAGGCGAGGCAAGGCTAAGGCACGACAACGCAAGGCTAGGCAATGCACGGCAAGGCAAGGAAATGGTGACGCAAGGCAAGGCACGGTAAGGCGCGGCAAGGCTAAGGCACGACAACGCAAGGCTAGGCAATAAACGGAAGGCAAGCAAAGAGTAACGGAAGTCAAGGAAGGCAAGGGAAAGCAGGGGAAGGCAAGGGTAACGGAAGGAACGGCACGGTAAGGGGAAACAAGGCTAAGGCACGACAACGCAGGGCTAGCCAATGCACGGCAAGGAAAGGAAAGGGTAACGCAAGGCAAGGCACCGTTACGCGAGGCAAGGCTAAGGCACGACAACGCAAGGCTAGGCAATGCACGGAAGGCAAGCAAAGAGTAACGGAAGGCAAGGAAGGCAATGGAAAGCAAGGCAAGGCAAGGGTAACGGAAGGAACGGCACAGCAAGGGGAAACAAGGCTAAGGCACGGCAACGCACGGCTAGGCAATGCACGGCAAGGCAAGGAAAGGGTAACGCAAGGCAAGGCACTGTCAGGCGAGGCAAGGCTAAGACACGACAACGCAAGGCTAGGCAATGCACGGAAGGAAAGCAAAGAGTAACGGAAGGCAATGAAAGTAAGGGAAAGCAAAGCAAGGTAAGGGTAACGCAAGGCAAGGCACGGTAAGGCAAGACAAGGCTAATGCACGACAACGCACGGCTAGGCAATTCACGGCAAGGCAAGGAAAGGGTAATGCAAGGCAAGGCACGGTCAGGCGAGGCAAGGCTAAGGCACGACAACGCAAGGCTAGGCAATGCACGGAAGGCAAGCAAAGAGGAACGGAAGGCAAGGAAGGCAAGTGAAAGCAGGGAAAGGCAAGGGTAACGGAAGGAACGGCACGGTAAGGGCAAACAAGACTAAGGCACGACAACACAGGGCTAGGCAATGCAGGGCAAGGCAAGGAAATGGTAACGCAAGGCAAGGCACGGTTTGGGGAGGAAGGCGCATGCACGACAACGCAAGGCTAGGCAATGCACGGAAGGCAAGCAAAGAGTAACGGAAGGCAAGGAAGGCAAGGGAAAGCAAGGCAAGGCAAGGGTAACAGAAGGAACGGCACGGCAAGGGGAAACAAGACTAAGGCACGGCAACGCACGGCTAGGCAATGCACGGCAAGGCAAGGAAAGGGTAACGCAAGGCAAGGCACGGTGAGGCAAGGCAAGGCTGATGCACGACAACGCACGGCTAGGCAATGCACGGCAAGGCAAGGAAAGGGTAACGCAAGGCAAGGCACGGTCAGGCGAGGCAAGGCTAAGGCACGACAACGCAAGGATAGGCAATGCACGGCAAGGCAAGGAAAGGGTAACGCAAGGCAAGGCACGGTAAGGCGAGGCAAGGCTAAGGCACGACAACGCAAGGCTAGGCAATAAACGGAAGGCAAGCAAAGAGTAACGGAAGGCAAGGAAGGCAAGGGAAAGCAGGGGAAGGCAAGGCTAACCGAAGGAACGGCACGGTAAGGGGAAACAAGGCTAAGGCACGACAACGCAGGGCTAGCCAATGCACGGCATGGAAAGGAAAGGGTAACGCAAGGCAAGGCACCGTTACGCGAGGCAAGGCTAAGGCACGACAACGCAAGGCTAGGCAATGCACGGAAGGCAAGCAAAGAGTAACGGAAGGCAAGGAAGGCAAGGGAAAGCAAGGCAAGGCAAGGGTAACGGAAGGAACGGCACGGCAAGGGGAAACAAGGCTAAGGCACGGCAAAGCACGGCTAGGCAATGCACGGCAAGGCAAGGAAAGGGTAACGCAAGGCAAGGCACTGTCAGGCGAGGCAAGGCTAAGGCACGACAACGCAAGGCTAGGCAATGCACGGAAGGAAAGCAAAGAGTAACGGAAGGCAATGAAAGGAAGGGAAAGCAAGGCAAGGTAAGGGTAACGCAAGGTAAGGCACGGTGAGGCAAGGCAAGGCTAATGCACGACAACGCACGGCTAGGCAATGCACGGCCAGGCAAGGAAAGGGTAACGGAAGGCAAGGCACGGTGAGGCAAGGCAAGGCAAATGCACGACAACGCACGGCTAGGCAATGCACGACAAGGCAAGGAAAGGGTAACTCAAGGCAAGGCACGTTCAGGCGAGGCAAGGCTAAGGCACGACAACGCATGGCTAGGCAATGCACGGAAGGCAAGCAAAGAGTAACGGAAGGCAAGGAAGGCAAGGAAGGCAAGGGAAAGCAGGGGAATGCAAGGGTAACGAAAGGAACGGCTCGGTAAGGGGAAACAAGGCTAAGGCACGACAACACAGGGCTAGGCAATGCAGGGCAAGGCAAGGAAAGGGTAACGCAAGGCAAGGCACGGTTTGGGGAGGAAGGCGAATGCACGACAACGCAAGGCTAGGCAATGCACGGAAGGCAAGCAAAGAGTAACGGAAGGCAAAGAAGGCAAGGGAAAGCAAGGCAAGGCAAGGGTAACAGAAGGAACGGCACGGCAAGGGGAAACAAGGCTAAGGCACTGCAACGCACGGCTAGGCAATGCACGGCAAGGCAAGGAAAGGGTAACGCAAGGCAAGGCACGGTGAGACAAGGCAAGGCTGATGCACGACAACGCACGGCTAGGCAATGCACGGCAAGGCAAGGAAAGGGTAACGCAAGGCAAGGCACGGTCAGGCGAGGCAAGGCTAAGGCACGACAACGCAAGGCTAGGCAATGCACGGCAAGGCAAGGAAAGGGTAACGCAAGGCAAGGCACGGTAAGGCGCGGCAAGGCTAAGGCACGACAACGCAAGGCTAGGCAATAAACGGAAGGCAAGCAAAGAGTAACGGAAGGCAAGGAAGGCATGGGAAAGCAGGGGAAGGCAAGGGTAACGGAAGGAACGGCACGGTAAGGGGAAACAAGGCTAAGGCACGACAACGCAGGGCTAGCCAATGCACGGCAAGGAAAAGATAGGGTAACGCAAAGCAAGGCACCGTTACGCGAGGCAAGGCTAGGGCACGACAACGCAAGGCTAGGCAATGCACGGAAGGCAAGCAAAGAGTAACGGAAGGCCAGGAAGGCAAGGGAAAGCAAGGCAAGGCAAGGGTAACGGAAGGAACGGCACGGCAAGGGGAAACAAGGCTAAGGCACGGCAACGCACGGCTAGGCAATGCACGGCAAGGCAAGGAAAGGGTAACGCAAGGCAAGGCACTGTTAGGCGAGGCAAGGCTAAGGCACGACAACGCAAGGCTAGGCAATGCACGGAAGGAAAGCAAAGAGTAACGGAAGGCAATGAAAGGAAGGGAAAGCAAGGCAAGGTAAGGGTAACGCAAGGCAAGGCACGGTGAGGCAAGGCAAGGCTGATGCACGACAACGCACGGCTAGGCAATTCACGGCAAGGCAAGGAAAGGGTAACGCAAGGCAAGGCACGGTCAGGCGAGGCAAGGCTAAGGCACGACAACGCAAGGCTAGGCAATGCACGGAAGGCAAGCAAAGAGGAACGGAAGGCAAGGAAGGCTAGGGAAAGCAGGGAAAGGCAAGGGTAACGGAAGGAACGGCACGGTAAGGGCAAACAAGACTAAGGCACGACAACACAGGGCTAGGCAATGCAGGGCAAGGCAAGGAAATGGTAACGCAAGGCAAGGCACGGTTTGGGGAGGCAAAGCTAATGCACGACAACGCAAGGCTAGGCAGTGCACGGCTAGGCAAGGAAAGAGTAACGGAAGGAAAGGAAAGCAAGGCAAAGCAAGGCAAGGCAAGTGTAACAAAAGGCAAGGCACGGCAAGGGGAAACAAGGCTAAGGAACGGCAACGCACGGCTACGCAATGCACGGCCAGGCAAGGAAAGGGTAACGCAAGGCAAGGCACGGTAAGGCAAGACAAGTCTAATGCACGACAACGCACGGCTAGGCAATGCACGGCCAGGCAAGGAAAGGGTAACGCAAGGCAAGGCACGGTGAGGGAAGGCAAGGCAAATGCACGACAACGCACGGCTCGGCAATGCACGGCAAGGCAAGGAAAGGGTAACGCAAGGCAAGGCACGGTCAGGCGAGGCAAGGCTAAGGCACGACAACGCAAGGCTAGGCAATGCACGGAAGGCAAGCAAAGAGGAACGGAAGGCAAGGAAGGCTAGGGAAAGCAGGGAAAGGCAAGGGTAACGGAAGGAACGGCACGGTAAGGGCAAACAAGACTAAGGCACGACAACACAGGGCTAGGCAATGCAGGGCAAGGCAAGGAAATGGTAACGCAAGGCAAGGCACGGTTTGGGGAGGCAAAGCTAATGCACGACAACGCAAGGCTAGGCAGTGCACGGCTAGGCAAGGAAAGGGTAACGCAAGGCAAGGCACGGTGAGGCAAGGCAAGGCTGATGCACGACAACGCACGGCTAGGCAATGCACGGCAAGGCAAGGAAAGGGTAACGCAAGGCAAGGCACGGTCAGGCGAGGCAAGGCTAAGGCACGACATCGCAAGGCTAGGCAATGCACGGCAAGGCAAGGAAAGGGTAACGCAAGGCAAGGCACGGTAAGGCGCGGCAAGGCTAAGGCACGACAACGCAAGGCTAGGCAATAAACGGAAGGCAAGCAAAGAGTAACGGAAGGCAAGGAAGGCAAGGGAAAGCAGGGGAAGGCAAGGGTAACGGAAGGAACGGCACGGCAAGGGGAAACAAGGCTAAGGCACGGCAACGCACGGCTAGGCAATGCACGGCAAGGCAAGGAAAGGGTAACGCAAGGCAAGGCACTGTCAGGCGAGGCAAGGCTAAGGCACGACAACGCAAGGCTAGGCAATGCACGGAAGGAAAGCAAAGAGTAACGGAAGGCAATGAAAGGAAGGGAAAGCAAGGCAAGGTAAGGGTAACGCAAGGCAAGGCACGGTCAGGCGAGGCAAGGCTAAGGCACGACAACGCAAGGCTAGGCAATGAACGGAAGGCAAGCAAAGAGTAACGGAAGGCAAGGAAGGGAAGGGAAAGCAAGGGGAGGCAAGGGCAACGAAAGGAACGGCACGGTAAGGGGAAACAAAGCTAAGGCACGACAATGCAGGGCTAGGCAATGCAGGGCAAGGCAAGGAAAGGGTAACGCAAGGCAAAGCACGGTGAGGCAAGACAAGGCAAATGCACGACAACGCACGGCTAGGCAATGCACGACAAGGCAAGGAAAGGGTAACTCAAGGCAAGGCACGTTCAGGCGAGGCAAGGCTAAGGCACGACAACGCATGGCTAGGCAATGCACGGAAGGCAAGCAAAGAGTAACGGAAGGCAAGGAAGGCAAGGAAGGCAAGGGAAAGCAGGGGAATGCCAGGGTAACGAAAGGAACGGCTCGGTAAGGGGAAACAAGGCTAAGGCACGACAACACAGGGCTAGGCAAAGCAGGGCAAGGCAAGGAAAGGGTAACGCAAGGCAAGGCACGGTTTGGGGAGGAAGGCGAATGCACGACAACGCAAGGCTAGGCAATGCACGGAAGGCAAGCAAAGAGTAACGGAAGGCAAAGAAGGCAAGGGAAAGCAAGGCAAGGCAAGGGTAACAGAAGGAACGGCACGGCAAGGGGAAACAAGGCTAAGGCACTGCAACGCACGGCTAGGCAATGCACGGCAAGGCAAGGAAAGGGTAACGCAAGGCAAGGCACGGTGAGACAAGGCAAGGCTGATGCACGACAACGCACGGCTAGGCAATGCACGGCAAGGCAAGGAAAGGGTAACGCAAGGCAAGGCACGGTCAGGCGAGGCAAGGCTAAGGCACGACAACGCAAGGCTAGGCAATGCACGGCAAGGCAAGGAAAGGGTAACGCAAGGCAAGGCACGGTAAGGCGCGGCAAGGCTAAGGCACGACAACGCAAGGCTAGGCAATAAACGGAAGGCAAGCAAAGAGTAACGGAAGGCAAGGAAGGCATGGGAAAGCAGGGGAAGGCAAGGGTAACGGAAGGAACGGCACGGTAAGGGGAAACAAGGCTAAGGCACGACAACGCAGGGCTAGCCAATGCACGGCAAGGAAAAGATAGGGTAACGCAAAGCAAGGCACCGTTACGCGAGGCAAGGTTAGGGCACGACAACGCAAGGCTAGGCAATGCACGGAAGGCAAGCAAAGAGTAACGGAAGGCCAGGAAGGCATGGGAAAGCAAGGCAAGGCAAGGGTAACGGAAGGAACGGCACGGCAAGGGGAAACAAGGCTAAGGCACGGCAACGCACGGCTAGGCAATGCACGGCAAGGCAAGGAAAGGGTAACGCAAGGCAAGGCACTGTCAGGCGAGGCAAGGCTAAGGCAGGACAACGCAAGGCTAGGCAATGCACGGAAGGAAAGCAAAGAGTAACGGAAGGCAATGAAAGGAAGGGAAAGCAAGGCAAGGTAAGGGTAACGCAAGGCAAGGCACGGTGAGGCAAGGCAAGGCTGATGCACGACAACGCACGGCTAGGCAATTCACGGCAAGGCAAGGAAAGGGTAACGCAAGGCAAGGCACGGTCAGGCGAGGCAAGGCTAAGGCACGACAACGCAAGGCTAGGCAATGCACGGAAGGCAAGCAAAGAGGAACGGAAGGCAAGGAAGGCTAGGGAAAGCAGGGAAAGGCAAGGGTAACGGAAGGAACGGCACGGTAAGGGCAAACAAGACTAAGGCACGACAACACAGGGCTAGGCAATGCAGGGCAAGGCAAGGAAATGGTAACGCAAGGCAAGGCACGGTTTGGGGAGGCAAAGCTAATGCACGACAACGCAAGGCTAGGCAGTGCACGGCTAGGCAAGGAAAGAGTAACGGAAGGAAAGGAAAGCAAGGCAAAGCAAGGCAAGGCAAGTGTAACAAAAGGCAAGGCACGGCAAGGGGAAACAAGGCTAAGGAACGGCAACGCACGGCTACGCAATGCACGGCCAGGCAAGGAAAGGGTAACGCAAGGCAAGGCACGGTAAGGCAAGACAAGTCTAATGCACGACAACGCACGGCTCGGCAATGCACGGCAAGGCAAGGAAAGGGTAACGCAAGGCAAGGCACGGTCAGGCGAGGCAAGGCTAAGGCACGACAACGCAAGGCTAGGCAATGAACGGAAGGCAAGCAAAGAGTAACGGAAGGCAAGGAAGGCAAGGGAAAGCAAGGGTAACGAAAGGAACGGCACGGTAAGGGGAAACAAGGCTAAGGCACGACAACACAGGGCTAGGCAATGCAGGGCAAGGCAAGGAAAGGGTAACGCAAGGCAAGGCACGGTTTGGGGAGGAAGGCGCAAGCACGACAACGCAAGGCTAGGCAATGCACGGAAGGCAAGCAAAGAGTAACGGAAGGCAAGGAAGGCAAGGGAAAGCAAGGCAAGGCAAGGGTAACAGAATGAACGGCACGGCAAGGGGAAACAAGGCTAAGGCACGGCAACGCACGGCTAGGCAATGCACGGCAAGGAAAAGATAGGGTAACGCAAAGCAAGGCAAGGTGAGGCAAGGCAAGGCTGATGCACGACAACGCACGGCTAGGCAATGCACGGCAAGGCAAGGAAAGGGTAACGCAAGGCAAGGCACGGTCAGGCGAGGCAAGGCTAAGGCACGACAACGCAAGGCTAGGCAATGCACGACAAGGCAAGGAAAGGGTAACGCAAGGCAAGGTACGGTAAGGCGCGGCAAGGCTAAGGCACGACAACGCAAGGCTAGGCAATAAACGGAAGGGAAGCAAAGAGTAACGGAAGGCAAGGAAGGCAAGGGAAAGCAGGGGAAGGCAAGGGTAACGGAAGGAACGGCACGGTAAGGGGAAACAAGGCTAAGGCACGACAACGCAGGGCTAGCCAATGCACGGCAAGGAAAGGAAAGGGTAACGCAAGGCAAGGCACCGTTACGCGAGGCAAGGCTAGGGCACGACAACGCAAGGCTAGGCAATGCACGGAAGGCAAGCAAAGAGTAACGGAAGGCAAGGAAGGCAAGGGAAAGCAAGGCAAGGCAAGGGTAACGGAAGGAACGGCACGGCAAGGGGAAACAAGGCTAAGGCACGGCAACGCACGGCTAGGCAATGCACGGCAAGGCAAGGAAAGGGCAATGCAAGGCAAGGCACTGTCAGGCGAGTCAAGGCTAAGGCAGGACAACGCAAGGCTAGGCAATGCACGGAAGGAAAGCAAAGAGTAACGGAAGGCAATGAAAGGAAGGGAAAGCAAGGCAATGTAAGGGTAAGGCAAGGCAAGGCACGGTGAGGGAAGGCAAGGCTGATGCACGACAACGCACGGCTAGGCAATTCACGGCAAGGCAAGGAAAGGGTAACGCAAGGCAAGGCACGGTCAGGCGAGGCAAGGCTAAGGCACGACAACGCAAGGCTAGGCAATGCACGGTAGGCAAGCAAAGAGGAACGGAAGGCAAGGAAGGCTAGGGAAAGCAGGGAAAGGCAAGGGTAACGGAAGGAACGGCACGGTAAGGGCAAACAAGACTAAGGCACGACAACACAGGGCTAGGCAATGCAGGGCAAGGCAAGGAAATGGTAACGCAAGCCAAGGCACGGTTTGGGGAGGCAAAGATAATGCACGACAACGCAAGGCTAGGCAGTGCACGGCTAGCCAAGGAAAGAGTAACGGAAGGCAGGGAAGGCACGGCAAAGCAAGGCAAGGCAAGTGTAACAAAAGGCAAGGCACAGCAAGGGGAAACAAGGCTAAGGAACGGCAACGCACGGCTACGCAATGCACCGCCAGGCAAGGAAAGGGTAACGCAAGGCAAGGCACGGTAAGGCAAGACAAGGCAAATGCACGACAACGCACGGCTAGGCAATGCACGGCAAGGCAAGGAAAGGGTAACGCAAGGCAAGGCACGGTCAGGCGAGGCAAGGCTAAGGCACGACAACGCAAGGCTAGGCAATGAACGGAAGGCAAGCAAAGAGTAACGGAAGGCAAGGAAGGCAAGGGAAAGCAAGGCAAGGCAAGGGCAACGAAAGGAACGGCACGGTAAGGGGAAACAAAGCTAAGGCACGACAATGCAGGGCTAGGCAATGCACGGCAAGGCAAGGAAAGGGTAACGCAAGGCAAAGCACGGTGAGGCAAGACAAGGCAAATGCACGACAATGCACGGCTAGGCAATGCACGGCAAGGCAAGGAAAGGGTAACTCAAGGCAAGGCACGGTCAGGCGAGCCAAGGCTAAGGCACGACAACGCAAGGGTAGGCAATGCACGGAAGGCAAGCAAAGAGTAACGGAAGGCAAGGAAGGCAAGGGAAAGCAGGGGAAGGCAAGGGTAACGAAAGGAACGGCACGGTAAGGGGAAACAAGGCTAAGGCACGACAACACAGGGCTAGGCAATGCAGGGCAAGGCAAGGAAAGGGTAACGCAAGGCAAGGCACGGTTTGGGGAGGCAAAGCTAATGCACGACAACGCAAGGCTAGGCAGTGCACGGCTAGGCAAGGAAAGAGTAACGGAATGCAAGGAAGGCAAGGCAAAGCAAGGCAAGGCAAGGGTAACAGAAGGAACGGCACGGCAAGGGGAAACAAGGCTAAGGAACGGCAACGCACGGCTACGAAATGCACGGCAAGGCAAGGAAAGGGTAACGCAAGGCAAGGCACGGTGAGGCAAGGCAAGGCTGATGCACGACAACGCACGGCTAGGCAATGCACGGCAAGGCAAGGAAAGGGTAACGCAAGGCAAGGCACTGTCAGGCGAGGCAAGGCTAAGGCAAGACAACGCAAGGCTAGGCAATGCACGGCAAGGCAAGGAAAGGGTAACGGAAGGCAAGGAAGGCAAGGGAAAGCAGGGGAAGGCAAGGGTAACGGAAGGAACGGCACGGCAAGGGGAAACAAGGCTAAGGCACGGCAACGCACGGCTAGGCAATGCAAGGCAAGGCAAGGAAAGGGTAACGCAAGGCAAGGCACTGTCAGGCGAGGCAAGGCTAAGGCACGACAACGCAAGGCTAGGCAATGCACGGAAGGCAAGCAAAGAGGAACGGAAGGCAAGGAAGGCTAGGGAAAGCAGGGAAAGGCAAGGGTAACGGAAGGAACGGCACGGTAAGGGCAAACAAGACTAAGGCACGACAACACAGGGCTAGGCAATGCAGGGCAAGGCAAGGAAATGGTAACGCAAGGCAAGGCACGGTTTGGGGTGGCAAAGCTAATGCACGACAACGCAAGGCTAGGCAGTGCACGGCTAGGCAAGGAAAGAGTAACGGAAGGAAAGGAAAGCAAGGCAAAGCAAGGCAAGGCAAGTGTAACAAAAGGCAAGGCACGGCAAGGGGAAACAAGGCTAAGGAACGGCAACGCACGGCTAGGCAATGCACGGCCAGGCAAGGAAAGGGTAACGCAAGGCAAGGCACGGTAAGGCAAGACAGGCTAGGCAATGCACGGAAGGCAAGCAAAGAGTAACGGAAGGCAAGGAAGGCAAGGGAAAGCAAGGCAAGGCAAGGGTAACAGAATGAACGGCACGGCAAGGGGAAACAAGGCTAAGGCACGGCAACGCACGGCTAGGCAATGCACGGCAAGGCAAGGAAAGGGTAACGCAAGGCAAGGCACTGTCAGGCGAGGCAAGGCTAAGGCACGACAACGCAAGGCTAGGCAATGCACGGCAAGGCAAGGAAAGGGTAACGCAAGGCAAGGTACGGTAAGGCGCGGCAAGGCTAAGGCACGACAACGCAAGGCTAGGCAATAAACGGAAGGGAAGCAAAGAGTAACGGAAGGCAAGGAATGCAAGGGAAAGCAGGGGAAGGCAAGGGTAACGGAAGGAACGGCACGGTAAGGGGAAACAAGGCTAAGGCACGACAACGCAGGGCTAGACAATGCACGGCAAGGAAAGGAAAGGGTAACGCAAGGCAAGGCACCGTTACGCGAGGCAAGGCTAAGGCACGACAACGCAAGGCTAGGCAATGCACGGCAGGCAAGCAAAGAGTAACGGAAGGCAAGGAAGGCAGGGGAAAGCAGGGGAAGGCAAGGGTAACGGAAGGAACGGCAATGTAAGGGGAAACAAGGCTAAGGCACGACAACGCAGGGCTAGCCAATGCACGGCAAGGAAAGGAAAGGGTAACGCAAGGCAAGGCACCGTTACGCGAATCAAGGCTAAGGCACGACAACGCAAGGCTAGGCAATGCACGGAAGGCAAGCAAAGAGTAACGGAAGGCAAGGAAGGCAAGGGAAAGCAAGGCAAGGCAAGGGTAACGGAAGCAACGGCACGGCAAGGGGAAACAAGGCTAAGGCACGGCAACGCACGGCTAGGCAATGCACGGCAAGGCAAGGAAAGGGTAATGCAAGGCAAGGCACTGTCAGGCGAGTCAAGGCTAAGGCAGGACAACGCAAGGCTAGGCAATGCACGGAAGGAAAGCAAAGAGTAACGGAAGGCAAGGAAAGGAAGGGAAAGCAAGGCAAGGTAAGGGTAAGGCAAGGCAAGGCACGGTGAGGGAAGGCAAGGCTGATGCACGACAACGCACGGCTAGGCAATTCACGGCAAGGCAAGGAAAGGGTAACGCAACGCAAGGCACGGTCAGGCGAGGCAAGGCTAAGGCACGACAACGCAAGGCTAGGCAATGCACGGAAGGCAAGCAAAGAGGAACGGAAGGCAAGGAAGGCTAGGGAAAGCAGGGAAAGGCAAGGGTAACGGAAGGAACGGCACGGTAAGGGCAAACAAGACTAAGGCACGACAACACAGGGCTAGGCAATGCAGGGCAAGGCAAGGAAAGGGTAACGCAAGCCAAGGCACGGTTTGGGGAGGCAAAGCTAATGCACGACAACGCAAGGCTAGGCAGTGCACGGCTAGCCAAGGAAAGAGTAACGGAAGGAAAGTAAGGCAAGGCAAAGCAAGGCAAGGCAAGTGTAACAAAAGGCAAGGCACGGCAAGGGGAAACAAGGCTAAGGAACGGCAACGTACGGCTACGCAATGCACGGCCAGGCAAGGAAAGGGTAACGCAAGGGAAGGCACGGTAAGGCAAGACAAGGCTAAAGCACGACAACGCACGGCTAGGCAATGCACGGCCAGGCAAGGAAAGGGTAACGCAAGGCAAGGCACGGTGAGGCAAGGCAAGGCAAATGCACGACAACGCACGGCTAGGCAATGCACGGCAAGGCAAGGAAAGGGTAACGCAAGGCAAGGCACGGTCAGGCGAGGCAAGGCTAAGGCACGACAACGCAAGGCTAGGCAATGAACGGAAGGCAAGCAAAGAGTAACGGAAGGCAAGGAAGGCAAGGGAAAGCAAGGCAAGGCAAGGGCAACGAAAGGAACGGCACGGTAAGGGGAAACAAAGCTAAGGCACGACAATGCAGGGCTAGGCAATGCACGGCAAGGCAAGGAAAGGGTAACGCAAGGCAAAGCACGGTGAGGCAAGACAAGGCAAATGCACGACAACGCACGGCTAGGCAATGCACGGCAAGGCAAGGAAAGGGTAACGCAAGGCAAGGCACGGTTTGGGGAGGCAAAGCTAATGCACGACAACGCAAGGCTAGGCAGTGCACGGCTAGGCATGGAAAGAGTAACGGAAGGCAAGGAAGGCAAGGCAAAGCAAGGCAAGGCAAGGGTAACAGAAGGAACGGCACGGCAAGGGGAAACAAGGCTAAGGAACGGCAACGCACGGCTACGAAATGCACGGCAAGGCAAGGAAAGTGTAACGCAAGGCAAGGCACGGTGAGGCAAGGCAAGGCTGATGCACGACAACGCACGGCTAGGCAATGCACGGCAAGGCAAGGAAAGGGTAACGGAAGGCAAGGCACTGTCAGGCGAGGCAAGGCTAAGGCAAGAACGCAAGGCTAGGCAATGCACGGCAAGGCAAGGAAAGGGTAACGCAAGGCAAGGCACGGTGAGGCAAGGCAAGGCTGATGCACGACAACGCACGGCTAGGCAATGCACCCCAAGGCAAGGAAAGGGTAACGCAAGGCAAGGCACGGTGAGGGAAGGCAAGGCAAATGCACGACAACGCACGGCTAGGCAATGCACGGCAAGGCAAGGAAAGGGTAACGCAAGGCAAGGCACGGTCAGGCGAGGCAAGGCTAAGGCACGACAACGCAAGGCTAGGCAATGAACGGAAGGCAAGCAAAGAGTAACGGAAGGCAAGGAAGGCAAGGGAAAGCAAGGGAAGGCAAGGGTAACGAAAGGAACGGCACGGTAAGGGGAAACAAGGCTAAGGCACGACAACACAGGGCTAGGCAATGCAGGGCAAGGCAAGGAAAGGGTAACGCAAGGCAAGGCACGGTTTGGGGAGGAAGGCGCATGCACGACAACGCAAGGCTAGGCAATGCACGGAAGGCAAGCAAAGAGTAACGGAAGGCAAGGAAGGCAAGGGAAAGCAAGGCAAGGCAAGGGTAACAGAATGAACGGCACGGCAAGGGGAAACAAGTCTAAGGCACGGCAACGCACGGCTAGGCAATGCACGGGAAGGCAAGGAAAGGGTAACGCAAGGCAAGGCACGATGAGGCAAGGCAAGGCTGATGCACGACAATGCACGGCTAGGCAATGCACGGCAAGGCAAGGAAAGGGTAACGCAAGGCAAGGCACGGTCAGGCGAGGCAAGGCTAAGGAACGACAACGCAAGGCTAGGCAATGCACGGCAAGGCAAGGAAAGTGTAACGCAAGGCAAGGCACGGTAAGGCGCGGCAAGGCTAAGGCACGACAACGCAAGGCTAGGCAATAAACGGAAGGGAAGCAAAGAGTAACGGAAGGCAAGGAATGCAAGGGAAAGCAGGGGAAGGCAAGGGTAACGGAAGGCACGGCACGGTAAGGGGAAACAAGGCTAAGGCACGACAACGCAGGGCTAGCCAATGCACGGCAAGGAAAGGAAAGGGTAACGCAAGGGAAGGCACCGTTACGCGAGGCAAGGCTAAGGCACGACAACGCAAGGCTAGGCAATGCACGGAAGGCAAGCAAAGAGTAACGGAAGGCAAGGAAGGCAAGGGAAAGCAAGGCAAGGCAAGGGTAACGGAAGGAACGGCACGGCAAGGGGAAACAAGGCTAAGGCACGGCAACGCACGGCTAGGCAATGCACGGCAAGGCAATGCACGGCAAGGCAAGGAAAGGGTAACGCAAGGCAAGGCACTGTCCGGCCAGGCAAGGCTAAGTCACGACAACGCAAGGCTAGGCAATGCACGGACGGAAAGCAAAGAGTAACGGAAGGCAATGAAAGGAAGGGAAAGCAAGGCAAGGTAAGGGTAACGCAAGGCAAGGCACGGTGAGGCAAGGCAAGGCTGATGCACGACAACGCACGGCTAGGCAATTCACGGCAAGGCAAGGAAAGGGTAACGCAAGGCAAGGCACGGTCAGGCGAGGCAAGGCTAAGGCACGACAACGCAAGGCTAGGCAATGCACGGAAGGCAAGCAAAGAGGAACGGAAGGCAAGGAAGGCTAGGGAAAGCAGGGAAAGGCAAGGGTAACGAAAGGAACGGCACGGTAAGGGCAAACAAGAATAAGGCACGACAACACAGGGCTAGGCAATGCAGGGCAAGGCAAGGAAATGGTAACGCAAGGCAAGGCACGGTTTGGGGAGGCAAAGCTAATGCACGACAACGCAAGGCTAGGCAGTGCACGGCTAGGCAAGGAAAGAGTAACGGAAGGAAAGGAAGGCAAGGCAAAGCAAGGCAAGGCAAGTGTAACAAAAGGCAAGGCACGGCAAGGGGAAACAAGGCTAAGGAACGGCAACGCACGGATACGCAATGCACGGCCAGGCAAGGAAAGGGTAACGCAAGGCAAGGCACGGTAAGGCAAGACAAGGCTAATGCACGACAACGCACGGCTAGGCAATGCACGGCCAGGCAAGGAAAGGGTAACGCAAGGCAAGGCACGGTGAGGCAAGGCAAGGCAAATGCACGACAACGCACGGCTAGGCAATGCACGGCAAGGCAAGGAAAGGGTAACGCAAGGCAAGGCACGGTCAGGAGAGGCAAGGCTAAGGCACGACAACGCAAGGATAGGCAATGCACGGCAAGGCAAGGAAAGGGTAACGCAAGGCAAGGCACGGTAAGGCGCGGCAAGGCTAAGGCACGACAACGCAAGGCTAGGCAATAAACGGAAGGCAAGCAAAGAGTAACGGAAGGCAAGGAAGGCAAGGGAAAGCAGGGGAAGGCAAGGCTAACGGAAGGAACGGCACGGTAAGGGGAAACAAGGCTAAGGCACGACAACGCAGGGCTAGCCAATGCACGGCATGGAAAGGAAAGGGTAACGCAAGGCAAGGCACCGTTACGCGAGGCAAGGCTAAGGCACGACAAGGCAAGGCTAGGCAATGCACGGAAGGCAAGCAAAGAGTAACGGAAGGCAAGGAAGGCAAGGGAAAGCAAGGCAAGGCAAGGGTAACGGAAGGAACGGCACGGCAAGGGGAAACAAGGCTAAGGCACGGCAAAGCACGGCTAGGCAATGCACGGCAAGGCAAGGAAAGGGTAACGCAAGGCAAAGCACTGTCAGGCGAGGCAAGGCTAAGGCACGACAACGCAAGGCTAGGCAATGCACGGAAGGAAAGCAAAGAGTAACGGAAGGCAATGAAAGGAAGGGAAAGCAAGGCAAGGTAAGGGTAACGCAAGGTAAGGCACGGTGAGGCAAGGCAAGGCTAATGCACGACAACGCACGGCTAGGCAATGCACGGCCAGGCAAGGAAAGGGTAACGGAAGGCAAGGCACGGTGAGGCAAGGCAAGGCAAATGCACGACAACGCACGGCTACGCAATGCACGACAAGGCAAGGAAAGGGTAACTCAAGGCAAGGCACGTTCAGGAGAGGCAAGGCTAAGGCACGACAACGCATGGCTAGGCAATGCACGGAAGGCAAGCAAAGAGTAACGGAAGGCAAGGAACGCAAGGAAGGCAAGGGAAAGCAGGGGAATGCAAGGGTAACGAAAGGAACGGCTCGGTAAGGGGAAACAAGGCTAAGGCACGACAACACAGGGCTAGGCAATGCAGGGCAAGGCAAGGAAAGGGTAACGCAAGGCAAGGCACGGTTTGGGGAGGAAGGCGAATGCACGACAACGCAAGGCTAGGCAATGCACGGAAGGCAAGCAAAGAGTAACGGAAGGCAAAGGAGGCAAGGGAAAGCAAGGCAAGGCAAGGGTAACAGAAGGAACGGCACGGCAAGGGGAAACAAGGCTAAGGCACTGCAACGCACGGCTAGGCAATGCACGGCAAGGCAAGGAAAGGGTAACGCAAGGCAAGGCACGGTGAGACAAGGCAAGGCTGATGCACGACAACGCACGGCTAGGCAATGCACGGCAAGGCAAGGAAAGGGTAACGCAAGGCAAGGCACGGTCAGGCGAGGCAAGGCTAAGGCACGACAACGCAAGGCTAGGCAATGCACGGCAAGGCAAGGAAAGGGTAACGCAAGGCAAGGCACGGTAAGGCGCGGCAAGGCTAAGGCACGACAACGCAAGGCTAGGCAATAAACGGAAGGCAAGCAAAGAGTAACGGAAGGCAAGGAAGGCATGGGAAAGCAGGGGAAGGCAAGGGTAACGGAAGGAACGGCACGGTAAGGGGAAACAAGGCTAAGGCACGACAACGCAGGGCTAGCCAATGCACGGCAAGGAAAAGATAGGGTAACGCAAAGCAAGGCACCGTTACGCGAGGCAAGGCTAGGGCACGACAACGCAAGGCTAGGCAATGCACGGAAGGCAAGCAAAGAGTAACGGAAGGCCAGGAAGGCAAGGGAAAGCAAGGCAAGGCAAGGGTAACGGAAGGAACGGCACGGCAAGGGGAAACAAGGCTAAGGCACGGCAACGCACGGCTAGGCAATGCACGGCAAGGCAAGGAAAGGGTAACGCAAGGCAAGGCACTGTTAGGCGAGGCAAGGCTAAGGCACGACAACGCAAGGCTAGGCAATGCACGGAAGGAAAGCAAAGAGTAACGGAAGGCAATGAAAGGAAGGGAAAGCAAGGCAAGGTAAGGGTAACGCAAGGCAAGGCACGGTGAGGCAAGGCAAGGCTGATGCACGACAACGCACGGCTAGGCAATTCACGGCAAGGCAAGGAAAGGGTAACGCAAGGCAAGGCACGGTCAGGCGAGGCAAGGCTAAGGCACGACAACGCAAGGCTAGGCAATGCACGGAAGGCAAGCAAAGAGGAACGGAAGGCAAGGAAGGCTAGGGAAAGCAGGGAAAGGCAAGGGTAACGGAAGGAACGGCACGGTAAGGGCAAACAAGACTAAGGCACGACAACACAGGGCTAGGCAATGCAGGGCAAGGCAAGGAAATGGTAACGCAAGGCAAGGCACGGTTTGGGGAGGCAAAGCTAATGCACGACAACGCAAGGCTAGGCAGTGCACGGCTAGGCAAGGAAAGAGTAACGGAAGGAAAGGAAAGCAAGGCAAAGCAAGGCAAGGCAAGTGTAACAAAAGGCAAGGCACGGCAAGGGGAAACAAGGCTAAGGAACGGCAACGCACGGCTACGCAATGCACGGCCAGGCAAGGAAAGGGTAACGCAAGGCAAGGCACGGTAAGGCAAGACAAGTCTAATGCACGACAACGCACGGCTAGGCAATGCACGGCCAGGCAAGGAAAGGGTAACGCAAGGCAAGGCACGGTGAGGGAAGGCAAGGCAAATGCACGACAACGCACGGCTCGGCAATGCACGGCAAGGCAAGGAAAGGGTAACGCAAGGCAAGGCACGGTCAGGCGAGGCAAGGCTAAGGCACGACAACGCAAGGCTAGGCAATGAACGGAAGGCAAGCAAAGAGTAACGGAAGGCAAGGAAGTCAAGGGAAAGCAAGGGAAGGCAAGGGTAACGAAAGGAACGGCACGGTAAGGGGAAACAAGGCTAAGGCACGACAACACAGGGCTAGGCAATGCAGGGCAAGGCAAGGAAAGGGTAACGCAAGGCAAGGCACGGTTTGGGGAGGAAGGCGCATGCACGACAACGCAAGGCTAGGCAATGCACGGAAGGCAAGCAAAGAGTAACGGAAGGCAAGGAAGGCAAGGGAAAGCAAGGCAAGGCAAGGGTAACAGAATGAACGGCACGGTAAGGGGAAACAAGGCTAAGGCACGACAACGCAGGGCTAGCCAATGCACGGCAAGGAAAGGAAAGGGTAACGCAAGGCAAGGCACCGTTACGCGAGGCAAGGCTAAGGCACGACAACGCAAGGCTAGGCAATGCACGGAAGGCAAGCAAAGAGTAACGGAAGGCAAGGAAGGCAAGGGAAAGCAAGGCAAGGCAAGGGTAACGGAAGGAACGGCACGGCAAGGGGAAACAAGGCTAAGGCACGGCAACGCACGGCTAGGCAATGCACGGCAAGGCAAGGAAAGGGCAATGCAAGGCAAGGCACTGTCAGGCGAGTCAAGGCTAAGGCAGGACAACGCAAGGCTAGGCAATGCACGGAAGGAAAGCAAAGAGTAACGGAAGGCAAGGAAAGGAAGGGAAAGCAAGGCAATGTAAGGGTAAGGCAAGGCAAGGCACGGTGAGGGAAGGCAAGGCTGATGCACGACAACGCAAGGCTAGGCAATGCACGGCAAGGCAAGGAAAGGGTAACGCAAGGCAAGGCACGGTCAGGCGAGGCAAGGCTAAGGCACGACAACGCAAGGCTAGGCAATGAACGGAAGGCAAGCAAAGAGTAACGGAAGGCAAGGAAGGCAAGGGAAAGCAAGGCAAGGCAAGGGCAACGAAAGGAACGGCACGGTAAGGGGAAACAAAGCTAAGGCACGACAATGCAGGGCTAGGCAATGCACGGCAAGGCAAGGAAAGGGTAACGCAAGGCAAAGCACGGTGAGGCAAGACAAGGCAAATGCACGACAATGCACGGCTAGGCAATGCACGGCAAGGCAAGGAAAGGGTAACTCAAGGCAAGGCACGGTCAGGCGAGGCAAGGCTAAGGCACGACAACGCAAGGGTAGGCAATGCACGGAAGGCAAGCAAAGAGTAACGGAAGGCAAGGAAGGCAAGGGAAAGCAGGGGAAGGCAAGGGTAACGAAAGGAACGGCACGGTAAGGGGAAACAAGGCTAAGGCACGACAACACAGGGCTAGGCAATGCAGGGCAAGGCAAGGAAAGGGTAACGCAAGGCAAGGCACGGTTTGGGGAGGCAAAGCTAATGCACGACAACGCAAGGCTAGGCAGTGCACGGCTAGGCAAGGAAAGAGTAACGGAATGCAAGGAAGGCAAGGCAAAGCAAGGCAAGGCAAGGGTAACAGAAGGAACGGCACGGCAAGGGGAAACAAGGCTAAGGAACGGCAACGCACGGCTACGAAATGCACGGCAAGGCAAGGAAAGGGTAACGCAAGGCAAGGCACGGTGAGGCAAGGCAAGGCTGATGCACGACAACGCACGGCTAGGCAATGCACGGCACGGCAAGGAAAGGGTAACGCAAGGCAAGGCACTGTCAGGCGAGGCAAGGCTAAGGCAAGACAACGCAAGGCTAGGCAATGCACGGCAAGGCAAGGAAAGGGTAACGGAAGGCAAGGAAGGCAAGGGAAAGCAGGGGAAGGCAAGGGTAACGGAAGGAACGGCACGGCAAGGGGAAACAAGGCTAAGGCACGGCAACGCACGGCTAGGCAATGCAAGGCAAGGCAAGGAAAGGGTAACGCAAGGCAAGGCACTGTCAGGCGAGGCAAGGCTAAGGCACGACAACGCAAGGCTAGGCAATGCACGGAAGGCAAGCAAAGAGGAACGGAAGGCAAGGAAGACTAGGGAAAGCAGGGAAAGGCAAGGGTAACGGAAGGAACGGCACGGTAAGGGCAAACAAGACTAAGGCACGACAACACAGGGCTAGGCAATGCAGGGCAAGGCAAGGAAATGGTAACGCAAGGCAAGGCACGGTTTGGGGAGGCAAAGCTAATGCACGACAACGCAAGGCTAGGCAGTGCACGGCTAGGCAAGGAAAGAGTAACGGAAGGAAAGGAAAGCAAGGCAAAGCAAGGCAAGGCAAGTGTAACAAAAGGCAAGGCACGGCAAGGGGAAACAAGGCTAAGGAACGGCAACGCACGGCTACGCAATGCACGGCCAGGCAAGGAAAGGGTAACGCAAGGCAAGGCACGGTAAGGCAAGACAAGTCTAATGCACGACAACGCAAGGCTAGGCAATGCACGGAAGGCAAGCAAAGAGTAACGGAAGGCAAGGAAGGCAAGGGAAAGCAAGGCAAGGCAAGGGTAACAGAATGAACGGCACGGCAAGGGGAAACAAGGCTAAGGCACGGCAACGCACGGCTAGGCAATGCACGGCAAGGCAAGGAAAGGGTAACGCAAGGCAAGGCACGGTCAGGCGAGGCAAGGCTAAGGCACGACAACGCAAGGCTAGGCAATGCACGGCAAGGCAAGGAAAGGGTAACGCAAGGCAAGGTACGGTAAGGCGCGGCAAGGCTAAGGCACGACAACGCAAGGCTAGGCAATAAACGGAAGGGAAGCAAAGAGTAACGGAAGGCAAGGAATGCAAGGGAAAGCAGGGGAAGGCAAGGGTAACGGAAGGAACGGCACGGTAAGGGGAAACAAGGCTAAGGCACGACAACGCAGGGCTAGACAATGCACGGCAAGGAAAGGAAAGGGTAACGCAAGGCAAGGCACCGTTACGCGAGGCAAGGCTAAGGCACGACAACGCAAGGCTAGGCAATGCACGGAAGGCAAGCAAAGAGTAACGGAAGGCAAGGAAGGCAGGGGAAAGCAGGGGAAGGCAAGGGTAACGGAAGGAACGGCAATGTAAGGGGAAACAAGGCTAAGGCACGACAACGCAGGGCTAGCCAATGCACGGCAAGGAAAGGAAAGGGTAACGCAAGGCAAGGCACCGTTACGCGAATCAAGGCTAAGGCACGACAACGCAAGGCTAGGCAATGCACGGAAGGCAAGCAAAGAGTAACGGAAGGCAAGGAAGGCAAGGGAAAGCAAGGCAAGGCAAGGGTAACGGAAGCAACGGCACGGCAAGGGGAAACAAGGCTAAGGCACGGCAACGCACGGCTAGGCAATGCACGGCAAGGCAAGGAAAGGGTAATGCAAGGCAAGGCACTGTCAGGCGAGTCAAGGCTAAGGCAGGACAACGCAAGGCTAGGCAATGCACGGAAGGAAAGCAAAGAGTAACGGAAGGCAAGGAAAGGAAGGGAAAGCAAGGCAAGGTAAGGGTAAGGCAAGGCAAGGCACGGTGAGGGAAGGCAAGGCTGATGCACGACAACGCACGGCTAGGCAATTCACGGCAAGGCAAGGAAAGGGTAACGCAACGCAAGGCACGGTCAGGCGAGGCAAGGCTAAGGCACGACAACGCAAGGCTAGGCAATGCACGGAAGGCAAGCAAAGAGGAACGGAAGGCAAGGAAGGCTAGGGAAAGCAGGGAAAGGCAAGGGTAACGGAAGGAACGGCACGGTAAGGGCAAACAAGACTAAGGCACGACAACACAGGGCTAGGCAATGCAGGGCAAGGCAAGGAAAGGGTAACGCAAGCCAAGGCACGGTTTGGGGAGGCAAAGCTAATGCACGACAACGCAAGGCTAGGCAGTGCACGGCTAGCCAAGGAAAGAGTAACGGAAGGAAAATAAGGCAAGGCAAAGCAAGGCAAGGCAAGTGTAACAAAAGGCAAGGCACGGCAAGGGGAAACAAGGCTAAGGAACGGCAACGTACGGCTACGCAATGCACGGCCAGGCAAGGAAAGGGTAACGCAAGGGAAGGCACGGTAAGGCAAGACAAGGCTAATGCACGACAACGCACGGCTAGGCAATGCACGGCCAGGCAAGGAAAGGGTAACGCAAGGCAAGGCACGGTGAGGCAAGGCAAGGCAAATGCACGACAACGCACGGCTAGGCAATGCACGGCAAGGCAAGGAAAGGGTAACGCAAGGCAAGGCACGGTCAGGCGAGGCAAGGCTAAGGCACGACAACGCAAGGCTAGGCAATGAACGGAAGGCAAGCAAAGAGTAACGGAAGGCAAGGAAGGCAAGGGAAAGCAAGGCAAGGCAAGGGCAACGAAAGGAACGGCACGGTAAGGGGAAACAAAGCTAAGGCACGACAATGCAGGGCTAGGCAATGCACGGCAAGGCAAGGAAAGGGTAACGCAAGGCAAAGCACGGTGAGGCAAGACAAGGCAAATGCACGACAACGCACGGCTAGGCAATGCACGGCAAGGCAAGGAAAGGGTAACGCAAGGCAAGGCACGGTTTGGGGAGGCAAAGCTAATGCACGACAACGCAAGGCTAGGCAGTGCACGGCTAGGCATGGAAAGAGTAACGGAAGGCAAGTAAGGCAAGGCAAAGCAAGGCAAGGCAAGGGTAACAGAAGGAACGGCACGGCAAGGGGAAACAAGGCTAAGGAACGGCAACGCACGGCTACGAAATGCACGGCAAGGCAAGGAAAGTGTAACGCAAGGCAAGGCACGGTGAGGCAAGGCAAGGCTGATGCACGACAACGCACGGCTAGGCAATGCACGGCAAGGCAAGGAAAGGGTAACGGAAGGCAAGGCACTGTCAGGCGAGGCAAGGCTAAGGCAAGAACGCAAGGCTAGGCAATGCACGGCAAGGCAAGGAAAGGGTAACGCAAGGCAAGGCACGGTGAGGCAAGGCAAGGCTGATGCACGACAACGCACGGCTAGGCAATGCACCCCAAGGCAAGGAAAGGGTAACGCAAGGCAAGGCACGGTGAGGGAAGGCAAGGCAAATGCACGACAACGCACGGCTAGGCAATGCACGGCAAGGCAAGGAAAGGGTAACGCAAGGCAAGGCACGGTCAGGCGAGGCAAGGCTAAGGCACGACAACGCAAGGCTAGGCAATGAACGGAAGGCAAGCAAAGAGTAACGGAAGGCAAGGAAGGCAAGGGAAAGCAAGGGAAGGCAAGGGTAACGAAAGGAACGGCACGGTAAGGGGAAACAAGGCTAAGGCACGACAACACAGGGCTAGGCAATGCAGGGCAAGGCAAGGAAAGGGTAACGCAAGGCAAGGCACGGTTTGGGGAGGAAGGCGCATGCACGACAACGCAAGGCTAGGCAATGCACGGAAGGCAAGCAAAGAGTAACGGAAGGCAAGGAAGGCAAGGGAAAGCAAGGCAAGGCAAGGGTAACAGAATGAACGGCACGGCAAGGGGAAACAAGTCTAAGGCACGGCAACGCACGGCTAGGCAATGCACGGGAAGGCAAGGAAAGGGTAACGCAAGGCAAGGCACGATGAGGCAAGGCAAGGCTGATGCACGACAATGCACGGCTAGGCAATGCACGGCAAGGCAAGGAAAGGGTAACGCAAGGCAAGGCACGGTCAGGCGAGGCAAGGCTAAGGAACGACAACGCAAGGCTAGGCAATGCACGGCAAGGCAAGGAAAGTGTAACGCAAGGCAAGGCACGGTAAGGCGCGGCAAGGCTAAGGCACGACAACGCAAGGCTAGGCAATAAACGGAAGGGAAGCAAAGAGTAACGGAAGGCAAGGAATGCAAGGGAAAGCAGGGGAAGGCAAGG
The DNA here is from genome assembly GCF_037893015.1 of Macrotis lagotis. Classification (NCBI taxonomy): domain Eukaryota; kingdom Metazoa; phylum Chordata; class Mammalia; order Peramelemorphia; family Peramelidae; genus Macrotis; species Macrotis lagotis. Next base: position 84,830 of record NW_027422275.1, on the reverse strand, counting down.
GTAACGGAAGGCACGGCACGGTAAGGGGAAACAAGGCTAAGGCACGACAACGCAGGGCTAGCCAATGCACGGCAAGGAAAGGAAAGGGTAACGCAAGGGAAGGCACCGTTACGCGAGGCAAGGCTAAGGCACGACAACGCAAGGCTAGGCAATGCACGGAAGGCAAGCAAAGAGTAACGGAAGGCAAGGAAGGCAAGGGAAAGCAAGGCAAGGCAAGGGTAACGGAAGGAACGGCACGGCAAGGGGAAACAAGGCTAAGGCACGGCAACGCACGGCTAGGCAATGCACGGCAAGGCAATGCACGGCAAGGCAAGGAAAGGGTAACGCAAGGCAAGGCACTGTCCGGCCAGGCAAGGCTAAGTCACGACAACGCAAGGCTAGGCAATGCACGGACGGAAAGCAAAGAGTAACGGAAGGCAATGAAAGGAAGGGAAAGCAAGGCAAGGTAAGGGTAACGCAAGGCAAGGCACGGTGAGGCAAGGCAAGGCTGATGCACGACAACGCACGGCTAGGCAATTCACGGCAAGGCAAGGAAAGGGTAACGCAAGGCAAGGCACGGTCAGGCGAGGCAAGGCTAAGGCACGAAAACGCAAGGCTAGGCAATGCACGGAAGGCAAGCAAAGAGGAACGGAAGGCAAGGAAGGCTAGGGAAAGCAGGGAAAGGCAAGGGTAACGAAAGGAACGGCACGGTAAGGGCAAACAAGAATAAGGCACGACAACACAGGGCTAGGCAATGCAGGGCAAGGCAAGGAAATGGTAACGCAAGGCAAGGCACGGTTTGGGGAGGCAAAGCTAATGCACGACAACGCAAGGCTAGGCAGTGCACGGCTAGGCAAGGAAAGAGTAACGGAAGGAAAGGAAGGCAAGGCAAAGCAAGGCAAGGCAAGTGTAACAAAAGGCAAGGCACGGCAAGGGGAAACAAGGCTAAGGAACGGCAACGCACGGATACGCAATGCACGGCCAGGCAAGGAAAGGGTAACGCAAGGCAAGGCACGGTAAGGCAAGACAAGGCTAATGCACGACAACGCACGGCTAGGCAATGCACGGCCAGGCAAGGAAAGGGTAACGCAAGGCAAAGCACGGTGAGGCAAGACAAGGCAAATGCACGACAACGCACGGCTAGGCAATGCACGGCAAGGAAAGGAAAGGGTAACTCAAGGCAAGGCACGGTCAGGCGAGGCAAGGCTAAGGCACGACAACGCAAGGCTAGGCAATGCACGGAAGGCAAGGAAAGAGTAACGGAAGGCAAGGAAGGCAAGGGAAAGCAGGGGAAGGCAAGGGTAACGAAAGGAACGGCACGGTATGGGGAAACAAGGCTAAGGCACGACAACGCAAGGCTAGGCAGTGCAGGGCAAGGCAAGGAAAGGGTAACGCAAGGCAAGGCACGGTTTGGGGAGGAAGGCGAATGCACGACAACGCAAGGCTAGGCAATGCACGGAAGGCAAGCAAAGAGTATCGGAAGGCAAGGAAGGCAAGGGAAAGCAAGGCAAGGCAAGGGTAACAAAAGAGACGGCACGGCAAGGGGAAACAAGGCTAAGGCACGGCAACGCACGGCTAGGCAATGCACGGCAAGGCAAGGAAAGGGTAACGCAAGGCAAGGCACGGTGAGGCAAGGCAAGGCTGATGCACGACAACGCACGGCTAGGCAATGCACGGCAAGGCAAGGAAAGGGTAACGCAAGGCAAGGCACGGACAGGCGAGGCAAGGCTAAGGCACGACAACGCAACGCTAGGCAATGCACGGCAAGGCAAGGAAAGGGTAACGCAAGGCAAGGCACGGTAAGGCGCGGCAAGGCTAAGGCACGACAACGCAAGGTAGGCAATAAACGGAAGGCAAGCAAAGAGTAACGGAAGGCAAGGAAGGCAAGGGAAAGCAGGGGAAGGCAAGGGTAACGGAAGGAACGGCACGGTAAGGGGAAACAAGGCTAAGGCACGACAACGCAGGGCTAGCCAATGCACGGCAAGGAAAGGAAAGGGTAACGCAAGGCAAGGCACCATTAGGCGAGGCAAGGCTAAGGCACGACAACGCAAGGCTAGGCAATGCACGGAAGGGAAGCAAAGAGTAACGGAAGGCAAGGAAGGCAAGGGAAAGCAAGGCAAGGCAAGGGTAACGGAAGGAACGGCACGGCAAGGGGAAACAAGGCTAAGGCACGGCAACGCACGGCTAGGCAATGCACGGCAAGGCAAGGAAAGTGTAATGCAAGGCAAGGCACTGTCAGGCGAGTCAAGGCTAAGGCAGGACAACGCAAGGCTAGGCAATGCACGGAAGGAAAGCAAAGAGTAACGGAAGGCAAGGAAAGGAAGGGAAAGCAAGGCAAGGTAAGGGTAACGCAAGGCAAGGCACGGTGAGGGAAGGCAAGGCTGATGCACGACAACGCACGGCTAGGCAATTCACGGCAAGGCAAGGAAAGGGTAACGCAAGGCAAGGCACGGTCAGGCGAGGCAAGGCTAAGGCACGACAACGCAAGGCTAGGCAATGCACGGAAGGCAAGCAAAGAGGAACGGAAGGCAAGGAAGGCTAGGGAAAGCAGGGGAAGGCAAGTGTAACGGAAGGAACGGCACGGTAAGGGCAAACAAGACTAAGGCACGAAAACACAGGGCTAGGCAATGCAGGGCAAGGCAAGGAAATGGTAACGCAAGGCAAGGCACGGTTTGGGGAGGCAAAGCTAATGCACGACAACGCAAGGCTAGGCAATGAACGGCTAGGCAAGGAAAGAGTAACGGAGGAAAGGAAGGCAAGGCAAAGCAAGGCAAGGCAAGTGTAACAAAAGGCAAGGCACGGCAAGGGGAAACAAGGCTAAGGAACGGCAACGCACGGCTACGCAATGCACGGCCAGGCAAGGAAAGGGTAACGCAAGGCAAGGCACGGTAAGGCAAGACAAGGCTAATGCACGACAACGCACGGCTAGGCAATGCACGGCCAGGCAAGGAAAGGGTAACGCAAGGCAAGGCACGGTGAGGCAAGGCAAGGCAAATGCACGACAACGCACGGCTAGGCAATGCACGGCAAGGCAAGGAAAGGGTAACGCAAGGCAAGGCACGGTCAGGCGAGGCAAGGCTAAGGCACGACAACGCAAGGCTAGGCAATGAACGGAAGGCAAGCAAAGAGTAACGGAAGGCAAGGAAGGCAAGGGAAAGCAAGGGAAGGCAAGGGCAACGAAAGGAACGGCACGGTAAGGGGAAACAAAGCTAAGGCACGACAATGCAGGGCTAGGCAATGCACGGCAAGGCAAGGAAAGAGTAACGCAAGGCAAAGCACGGTGAGGCAAGACAAGGCAAATGCACGACAACGCACGGCTAGGCAATGCACGGCAAGGCAAGGAAAGGGTAACTCAAGGCAAGGCACGGTCAGGCGAGGCAAGGCAAATGCACGACAACGCAAGGCTAGGCAATGCACGGAAGGCAAGCAAAGAGTAAGGGAAGGCAAGGAAGGCAAGGGAAAGCAGGGGAAGGCAAGGGTAACGAAAGGAACGGCACGGTAAGGGGAAACAAGGCAAAGGCACGACAACACAGGGCTAGGCAATGCAGGGCAAGGCAAGGAAAGGGTAACGCAAGGCAAGGCACGGTCAGGCGAGGCAAGTCTAAGGCAAGACAACGCAAGGCTAGGCAATGCACTGCAAGGCAAGGAAAGGGTAACGCAAGGCAAGGCACGGTGAGGCAAGGCAAGGCTGATGCACGACAACGCACGGCTAGGCAATGCACGGCAAGGAAAGGAAAGGGTAACGCAAGGCAAGGCACGGTCAGGCGAGGCAAGGCTAAGGCACGATATCGCAAGTCTAGGCAATGCACGGCAAGGCAAGGAAAGGGTAACGCAAGGCAAGGCACGGTCAGGCGAGGCAAGGCTAAGGCACGACAACGCAAGGCTAGGCAATGAACGGAAGGCAAGCAAAGAATAACGGAAGGCAAGGAAGGCTAGGGAAAGCAGGGAAGGGAAGGGTAACGGAAGGAACGGCACGGTAAGGGCAAACAAGACTAAGGCACGACAACACAGGGCTAGGCAATGCAGGGCAAGGCAAGGAAATGGTAACGCAAGGCAAGGCACGGTTTGGGGAGGCAAAGCTAATGCACGACAACGCAAGGCTAGGCAGTGCACGGCTAGGTAAGGAAAGAGTAACGGAAGGAAAGGAAGGCAAGGCAAAGCAAGGCAAGGCAAGTGTAACAAAAGGCAAGGCACGGCAAGGGAAACAAGGCTAAGGAACGGCAACGCACGGCTATGCAATGCACGGCCAGGCAAGGAAAGGGTAACGCAAGGCAAGGCACGGTAAGGAAAGACAAGGCTAATGCACGACAACGCACGGCTAGGCAATGCACGGCCAGGCAAGGAAAGGGTAACGCAAGGCAAGGCACGGTGAGGGAAGGCAAGGCAAATGCACGACAACGCACGGCTAGGCAATGCACGGCAAGGCAAGGAAAGGGTAACGCAAGGCAAGGCACGGTCAGGCGAGGCAAGGCTAAGGCACGACAACGCAAGGCTAGGCAATGAACGGAAGGCAAGCAAAGAGTAACGGAAGGCAAGGAAGGCAAGGGAAAGCAAGGGAAGGCAAGGGTAACGAAAGGAACGGCACGGTAAGGGGAAACAAGGCTAAGGCACGATAACACAGGGCGAGGCAATGCAGGGCAAGGCAAGGAAAGGGTAACGCAAGGCAAGGCACGGTTTGGGGAGGAAGGCGCATGCACGACAACGCAAGGCTAGGCAATGCACGGAAGTCAAGCAAAGAGTAACGGAAGGCAGGGAAGGCAAGGGAAAGCAAGGCAAGGCAGGGGTAACAGAAGGAACGGCACGGCAAGGGGAAACAAGGCTAAGGCACGGCAACGCACGGCTAGGCAATGCACGGCAAGGCAAGGAAAGGGTAACGCAAGGCAAGGCACGGTGAGGCAAGGCCAGGCTGATGCACGACAACGCACGGCTCGGCAATTCACGGCAAGGCAAGGAAAGGGTAACGCAAGGCAAGGCACGGTCAGGCGAGGCAAGGCTAAGGCACGACAACGCAAGGCTAGGTAATGCACGGAAGGCAAGCAAAGAGGAACGGAAGGCAAGGAAGGCTAGGGAAAGCAGGGAAAGGCAAGGATAACGGAAGGAACGGCACGGTAAGGGCAAACAAGACTAAGGCACGACAACACAGGGCTAGGCAATGCAGGGCAAGGCAAGGAAATGGTAACGCAAGGCAAGGCACGGTTTGGGGATGCAACGCTAATGCACGACAACGCAAGGCTAGGCAGTGCACGGCTAGGCAAGGAAAGAGTAACGGAAGGAAAGGAAGGCAAGGCAAAGCAAGGCAAGGCAAGTATAACAAAAGGCAAGGCACGGCAAGGGGAAACAAGGCTAAGGAACGGCAACGCACGGCTACGCAATGCACGGCCAGGCAAGGAAAGGGTAACGCAAGGCAAGGCACGGTAAGGCAAGACAAGGCTAATGCACGACAACGCACGGGTAGGCAATGCACGGCCAGGCAAGGAAAGGGTAACGCAAGGCAAGGCACGGTTAGGCGAGGCAAGGCTAAGGCACGACAACGCAAGGCTTGACAATGAACGGAAGGCAAGCAAAGAGTAACGGAAGGCAAGGAAGGCAAGGGAAAGCAAGGGGAGGCAAGGGCAACGAAAGGAACGGCACGGTAAGGGGAAACAAAGCTAAGGCACGACAATGCAGGGCTAGGCAATGCACGGCAAGGCAAGGAAAGGGTAACGCAAGGCAAGGCACTGCCAGGCGAGGCAAGGCTAAGGCACGACAACGCAAGGCTAGGAAATGCACGGAAGGAAAGCAAAGAGTAACGGAAGGCAATGAAAGGAAGGGAAAGCAAGGCAAGGTAAGGGTAACGCAAGGCAAGGCACTGTGAGGTAAGGCAAGGCTGATGCACGACAACGCACGGCTAGGCAATTCACGGCAAGGCAAGGAAAGGGTAACGCAAGGCAAGGCACGGTCAGGCGAGGCAAGGCTAAGGCACGACAACGCAAGGCTAGGCAATGCACGGAAGGCAAGCAAAGAGGAACGGAAGGCAAGGAAGGCTAGGGAAAGCAGGGAAAGGCAAGGGTAACGGAAGGAACGGCACGGTAAGGGCAAACAAGACTAAGGCACGACAACACAGGGCTAGGCAATGCAGGGCAAGGCAAGGAAATGGTAACGAAAGGCAAGGCACGGTTTGGGGAGGCAAAGCTAATGCACGACAACGCAAGGCTAGGCAGTGCACGGCTAGCCAAGGAAAGAGAAACGGAAGGAAAGGAAGGCAAGGCAAAGCAAGGCAAGGCAAGTGTAACAAAAGGCAAGGCACGGCAAGGGGAAACAAGGCTAAGGAACGGCAACGCACGGCTACGCAATGCACGGCCAGGCAAGGAAAGGGTAACGCAAGGCAAGGCACGGTAAGGCAAGACAAGGCTAATGCACGACAACCCACGGCTAGGCAATGCACGGCCAGGCAAGGAAAGGGTAACGCAAGGCAAGGCACGGTGACGCAAGGCAAGGCAAATGCACGACAACGCACGGCTAGGCAATGCACGGCAAGGCAAGGAAAGGGTAACGCAAGGCAAGGCACGGTCAGGCGAGGCAAGGCTAAGGCACGACAACGCAAGGCTAGGCAATGAACGGAAGGGAAGCAAAGAGTAACGGAAGGCAAGGAAGGCAAGGGAAAGCAAGGGAAGGCAAGGGTAACGAAAGGAACGGCACGGTAAGGGGAAACAAGGCTAAGGCACGACAACACAGGGCTAGGCAATGCAGGGCAAGGCAAGGAAAGGGTAACGCAAGGCAAGGCACGGTCAGGCGAGGCAAGGCTAAGGCACGACAACGCAAGGCTAGGCAATGCACGGAAGGCAAGCAAAGAGGAACGGAAGGCAAGGAAGGCTAGGGAAAGCAGGGAAAGGCAAGGGTAACGGAAGGAACGGCACGGTAAGGGCAAACAAGACTAAGGCACGACAACACAGGGCTAGGCAATGCAGGGCAAGGCAAGGAAATGGTAACGCAAGGCAAGGCACGGTTTGGGGAGGCAACGCTAATGCACGACAACGCAAGGCTAGGCAGTGCACGGCTAGGCAAGGAAAGAGTAACGGAAGGAAAGGAAGGCAAGGCAAAGCAAGGCAAGGCAAGTGTAACAAAAGGCAAGTCACGGCAAGGGGAAACAAGGCTAAGGAACGGCAACGCACGGCTACGCAATGCACGGCCAGGCAAGGAAAGGGTAACGCAAGGCAAGGCACGGTAAGGCAAGACAAGGCTAATGCACGACAACGCACGGCTAGGCAATGCACGGCCAGGCAAGGAAAGGGTAACGCAAGGCAAGGCACGGTGAGGCAAGGCAAGGCAAATGCACGACAACGCACGGCTAGGCAATGCACGGCAAGGCAAGGAAAGGGTAACGCAAGGCAAGGCACGGTCAGGCGAGGCAAGGCTAAGGCCCGGCAACGCAAGGCTAGACAATGAACGGAAGGCAAGCAAAGAGTAACGGAAGGCAAGGAGGGCAAGGGAAAGCAAAGGGAGCCAAGGGCAACGAAAGGAACGGCACGGTAAGGGGAAACAAAGCTAAGGCACGACAATGCAGGGCTAGGCAATGCACGGCAAGGCAAGGAAAGGGTAACGCAAGGCAAAGCACGGTGAGGCAAGACAAGGCAAATGCACGACAACGCACGGCTAGGCAATGCACGGCAAGGCAAGGAAAGGGTAACTCAAGGCAAGGCACGGTCAGGCGAGGCAAGGCTAAGGCACGACAACGCAAGGCTAGGCAATGCACGGAAGGCAAGCAAAGAGTAACGGAAGGCAAGGAAGGCAAGGGAAAGCAGGGGAAGGCAAGGGTAACGAAAGGAACGGCACGGTAAGGGGAAACAAGGCTAAGGCACGACAACACAGGGCTAGGCAATGCAGGGCAAGGCAAGGAAAGGGTAACGTAAGGCAAGGCACGGTTTGGGGAGGAAGGCGAATGCACGACAACGCAAGGCTAGGCAATGCACGGAAGGCAAGCAAAGAGTAACGGAAGGCAAGGAAGGCAAGGGAAAGCAAGGCAAGGCAAGGGTAACAGAAGGAACGGCACGGCAAGGGGAAACAAGGCTAAGGCACTGCAACGCACGGCTAGGCAATGCACGGCAAGGCAAGGAAAGGGAAACGCAAGGCAAGGCACGGTGAGGCAAGGCAAGGCTGATGCACGACAACGCACGGCTAGGCAATGCACGGCAAGGCAAGGAAAGGGTAACGCAAGGCAAGGCACGGTCAGGCGAGGCAAGGCTAAGGCACGACAACGCAAGGCTAGGCAATGCACGGCAAGGCAAGGAAAGGGTAACGCAAGGCAAGGCACGGTAAGGCGCGGCAAGGCTAAGGCACGACAACGCAAGGCTAGGCAATAAACGGAAGGCAAGCAAAGAGCAACGGAAGGCAAGGAAGGCAAGGGAAAGCAGGGGAAGGCAAGGGTAACGGAAGGAACGGCACGGTAAGGGGAAACAAGGCTAAGGCACGACAACGCAGGGCTAGCCAATGCACGGCAAGGAAAGGAAAGGGTAACGCAAGGCAAGGCACCGTTACGCGAGGCAAGGCTAAGGCACGACAACGCAAGGCTAGGCAATGCACGGAAGTCAAGCAAAGAGTAACGGAAGGCAAGGAAGGCAAGGGAAAGCAAGGCAAGGCAAGGGTAACGGAAGGAACGGCACGGCAAGGGGAAACAAGGCTAAGGCACGGCAACGCACGGCTAGGCAATGCACGGCAAGGCAAGGAAAGGGTAATGCAAGGCAAGGCACTGTCAGGCGAGTCAAGGCTAAGGCAGGACAACGCAAGGCTAGGCAATGCACGGAAGGAAAGCAAAGAGTAACGGAAGGCAAGGAAAGGAAGGGAAAGCAAGGCAAGGTAAGGGTAACGCAAGGCAAGGCACGGTGAGGGAAGGCAAGGCTGATGCACGACAACGCACGGCTAGGCAATTCACGGCAAGGCAAGGAAAGGGTAAGGCAAGGCAAGGCACGGTCAGGCGAGGCAAGGCTAAGGCACGACAACGCAAGGCTAGGCAATGCACGGAAGGCAAGCAAAGAGTAACGGAAGGCAGGGAAGGCAAGGGAAAGCAAGGCAAGGCAAGGGTAACAGAAGGAACGGCACGGCAAGGGGAAACAAGGCTATGGCACGGCAACGCACGGCTAGGCAATGCACGGCAAGGCAAGGAAAGGGTAACGCAAGGCAAGGCACGGTGAGGCAAGGCCAGGCTGATGCACGACAACGCACGGCTCGGCAATTCACGGCAAGGCAAGGAAAGGGTAACGCAAGGCAAGGCACGGTCAGGCGAGGCAAGGCTAAGGCACGACAACGCAAGGCTAGGTAATGCACGGAAGGCAAGCAAAGAGGAACGGAAGGCAAGGAAGGCTAGGGAAAGCAGGGAAAGGCAAGGGTAACGGAAGGAACGGCACGGCAAGGGCAAACAAGACTAAGGCACGACAACACAGGGCTAGGCAATGCAGGGCAAGGCAAGGAAATGGTAACGCAAGGCAAGGCACGGTTTGGGGAGGCAACGCTAATGCACGACAACGCAAGGCTAGGCAGTGCACGGCTAGGCAAGGAAAGAGTAACGGAAGGAAAGGAAGGCAAGGCAAAGCAAGGCAAGGCAAGTGTAACAAAAGGCAAGGCACGGCAAGGGGAAACAAGGCTAAGGAACGGCAACGCACGGCTACGCAATGCACGGCCAGGCAAGGAAAGGGTAACGCAAGGCAAGGCACGGTAAGGCAAGACAAGGCTAATGCACGACAACGCACGGCTAGGCAATGCACGGCCAGGCAAGGAAAGGGTAACGCAAGGCAAGGCACGGTTAGGCGAGGCAAGGCTAAGGCACGACAACGCAAGGCTAGAAAATGAACGGAAGGCAAGCAAAGAGTAACGGAAGGCAAGGAAGGCAAGGGAAAGCAAGGGGAGGCAAGGGCAACGAAAGGAACGGCACGGTAAGGGGAAACAAAGCTAAGGCACGACAATGCAGGGCTAGGCAATGCACGGCAAGGCAAGGAAAGGGTAACGCAAGGCAAGGCACTGCCAGGCGAGGCAAGGCTAAGGCACGACAACGCAAGGCTAGGAAATGCACGGAAGGAAAGCAAAGAGTAACGGAAGGCAATGAAAGGAAGGGAAAGCAAGGCAAGGTAAGGGTAACGCAAGGCAAGGCACTGTGAGGTAAGGCAAGGCTGATGCACGACAACGCACGTCTAGGCAATTCACGGCAAGGCAAGGAAAGGGTAACGCAAGGCAAGGCACGGTCAGGCGAGGCAAGGCTAAGGCACGACAACGCAAGGCTAGGCAATGCACGGAAGGCAAGCAAAGAGGAACGGAAGGCAAGGAAGGCTAGGGAAATCAGGGAAAGGCAAGGGTAACGGAAGGAACGGCACGGTAAGGGCAAACAAGACTAAGGCACGACAACACAGGGCTAGGCAATGCAGGGCAAGGCAAGGAAATGGTAACGAAAGGCAAGGCACGGTTTGGGGAGGCAAAGCTAATGCACGACAACGCAAGGCTAGGCAGTGCACGGCTAGCCAAGGAAAGAGTAACGGAAGGAAAGGAAGGCAAGGCAAAGCAAGGCAAGGCAAGTGTAACAAAAGGCAAGGCACGGCAAGGGGAAACAAGGCTAAGGAACGGCAACGCACGGCTACGCAATGCACGGCCAGGCAAGGAAAGGGTAACGCAAGGCAAGGCACGGTAAGGCAAGACAAGGCTAATGCACGACAACCCACGGCTAGGCAATGCACGGCCAGGCAAGGAAAGGGTAACGCAAGGCAAGGCACGATGAGGCAAGGCAAGGCAAATGCACGACAACGCACGGCTAGGCAATGCACGGCAAGGCAAGGAAAGGGTAACGCAAGGCAAGGCACGGTCAGGCGAGGCAAGGCTAAGGCACGACAACGCAAGGCTAGGCAATGAACGGAAGGCAAGCAAAGAATAACGGAAGGCAAGGAAGGCTAGGGAAAGCAGGGAAAGGCAAGGGTAACGGAAGGAACGGCACGGTAAGGGCAAACAAGACTAAGGCACGACAACACAGGGCTAGGCAATGCAGGGCAAGGCAAGGAAATGGTAACGCAAGGCAAGGCACGGTTTGGGGAGGCAAAGCTAATGCACGACTACGCAAGGCTAGGCAGTGCACGGCTAGGCAAGGAAAGAGTAACGGAAGGAAAGGAAGGCAAGGCAAAGCAAGGCAAGGCAAGTGTAACAAAAGGCAAGGCACGGCAAGGGAAACAAGGCTAAGGAACGGCAACGCACGGCTAGGCAATGCACGGCCAGGCAAGGAAAGGGTAACGCAAGGCAAGGCACGGTGAGGGAAGGCAAGGCAAATGCACGACAACGCACGGCTAGGCAATGCACGGCAAGGCAAGGAAAGGGTAACGCAAGGCAAGGCACGTTGAGGGAAGGCAAGGCAAATGCACGACAACGCACGGCTAGGCAATGCACGGCAAGGCAAGGAAAGGGTAACGCAAGGCAAGGCACGGTCAGGCGAGGCAAGTCTAAGGCACGACAACGCAAGGCTAGGCAATGAACGGAAGGCAAGCAAAGAGTAACGGAAGGCAAGGAAGTCAAGGGAAAGCAAGGGAAGGCAAGGGTAACGAAAGGAACGGCACGGTAAGGGGAAACAAGGCTAAGGCACGACAACACAGGGCTAGGCAATGCAGGGCAAGGCAAGGAAAGGGTAACGCAAGGCAAGGCACGGTTTGGGGAGGAAGGCGCATGCACGACAACGCAAGGCTAGGCAATGCACGGAAGGCAAGCAAAGAGTAACGGAAGGCAAGGAAGGCAAGGGAAAGCAAGGCAAGGCAAGGGTAACAGAATGAACGGCACGGCAAGGGGAAACAAGGCTAAGGCACGGCAACGCACGGCTAGGCAATGCACGGCAAGGCAAGTAAAGGGTAACGCAAGGCAAGGCACGATGAGGCAAGGCAAGGCTGATGCACGACAACGCACGGCTAGGCAATGCACGGCAAGGCAAGGAAAGGGTAACGCAAGGCAAGGCACGGTCAGGCGAGGCAAGGCTAAGGCACGACAACGCAAGGCTAGGCAATGCACGACAAGGCAAGGAAAGTGTAACGCAAGGCAAGGTACGGTAAGGCGCGGCAAGGCTAAGGCACGACAACGCAAGGCTAGGCAATAAACGGAAGGGAAGCAAAGAGTAACGGAAGGCAAGGAAGGCAAGGGAAAGCAGGGGAAGGCAAGGGTAACGGAAGGAACGGCACGGTAAGGGGAAACAAGGCTAAGGCACGACAACGCAGGGCTAGCCAATGCACGGCAAGGAAAGGAAAGGGTAACGCAAGGCAAGGCACCGTTACGCGAGGCAAGGCTAAGGCACGACAACGCAAGGCTAGGCAATGCACGGAAGGCAAGCAAAGACTAACGGAAGGCAAGGAAGGCAAGGGAAAGCAAGGCAAGGCAAGGGTAACGGAAGGAACGGCACGGCAAGGGGAAACAAGGCTAAGGCACGGCAACGCACGGCTAGGCAATGCACGGCAAGGCAAGGAAAGGGTAATGCAAGGCAAGGCACTGTCAGGCGAGTCAAGGCTAAGGCAGGACAACGCAAGGCTAGGCAATGCACGGAAGGAAAGCAAAGAGTAACGGAAGGCAAGGAAAGGAAGGGAAAGCAAGGCAATGTAAGGGTAAGGCAAGGCAAGGCACGGTGAGGGAAGGCAAGGCTGATGCACGACAACGCACGGCTAGGCAATTCACGGCAAGGCAAGGAAAGGGTAACGCAAGGCAAGGCACGGTCAGGCGAGGCAAGGCTAAGGCACGACAACGCAAGGCTAGGCAATGCACGGTAGGCAAGCAAAGAGGAACGGAAGGCAAGGAAGGCTAGGGAAAGCAGGGAAAGGCAAGGGTAACGGAAGGAACGGCACGGTAAGGGCAAACAAGACTAAGGCACGACAACACAGGGCTAGGCAATGCAGGGCAAGGCAAGGAAATGGTAACGCAAGCCAAGGCACGGTTTGGGGAGGCAAAGCTAATGCACGACAACGCAAGGCTAGGCAGTGCACGGCTAGCCAAGGAAAGAGTAACGGAAGGAAAGGAAGGCACGGCAAAGCAAGGCAAGGCAAGTGTAACAAAAGGCAAGGCACAGCAAGGGGAAACAAGGCTAAGGAACGGCAACGCACGGCTACGCAATGCACCGCCAGGCAAGGAAAGGGTAACGCAAGGCAAGCCACGGTAAGGCAAGACAAGGCTAATGCACGACAACGCACGGCTAGGCAATGCACGGCCAGGCAAGGAAAGGGTAACGGAAGGCAAGGCACGGTGAGGCAAGGCAAGGCAAATGCACGACAACGCACGGCTAGGCAATGCACGGCAAGGCAAGGAAAGGGTAACGCAACGCAAGGCACGGTCAGGCGAGGCAAGGCTAAGGCACGACAACGCAAGGCTAGGCAATGAACGGAAGGCAAGCAAAGAGTAACGGAAGGCAAGGAAGGCAAGGGAAAGCAAGGCAAGGCAAGGGCAACGAAAGGAACGGCACGGTAAGGGGAAACAAAGCTAAGGCACGACAATGCAGGGCTAGGCAATGCACGGCAAGGCAAGGAAAGGGTAACGCAAGGCAAAGCACGGTGAGGCAAGACAAGGCAAATGCACGACAACGCACGGCTAGGCAATGCACGGCAAGGCAAGGAAAGGGTAACTCAAGGCAAGGCACGGTCAGGCGAGGCAAGGCTAAGGCACGACAACGCAAGGGTAGGCAATGCACGGAAGGCAAGCAAAGAGTAACGGAAGGCAAGGAAGGCAAGGGAAAGCAGGGGAAGGCAAGGGTAACGAAAGGAACGGCACGGTAAGGGGAAACAAGGCTAAGGCACGACAACACAGGGCTAGGCAATGCAGGGCAAGGCAAGGAAAGGGTAACGCAAGGCAAGGCACGGTTTGGGGAGGCAAAGCTAATGCACGACCACGCAAGGCTAGGCAGTGCACGGCTAGGCAAGGAAAGAGTAACGGAAGGCAAGGAAGGCAAGGCAAATCAAGGCAAGGCAAGGGTAACAGAAGGAACGGCACGGCAAGGGGAAACAAGGCTAAGGAACGGCAACGCACGGCTACGAAATGCACGGCAAGGCAAGGAAAGGGTAACGCAAGGCAAGGCACGGTGAGGCAAGGCAAGGCTGATGCACGACAACGCACGGCTAGGCAATGCACGGCAAGGCAAGGAAAGGGTAACGCAAGGCAAGGCACGGTCAGGCGAGGCAAGGCTAAGGCACGACAACGCAAGGATAGGCAATGCACGGCAAGGCAAGGAAAGGGTAACGCAAGGCAAGGCACGGTAAGGCGCGGCAAGGCTAAGGCACGACAACGCAAGGCTAGGCAATAAACGGAAGGCAAGGAAAGAGTAACGGAAGGCAAGGAAGGCAAGGGAAAGCAGGGGAAGGCAAGGCTAACGGAAGGAACGGCACGGTAAGGGGAAACAAGGCTAAGGCACGACAACGCAGGGCTAGCCAATGCACGGCATGGAAAGGAAAGGGTAACGCAAGGCAAGGCACCGTTACGCGAGGCAAGGCTAAGGCACGACAACGCAAGGCTAGGCAATGCACGGAAGGCAAGCAAAGAGTAACGGAAGGCAAGGAAGGCAAGGGAAAGCAAGGCAAGGCAAGGGTAACGGAAGGAACGGCACGGCAAGGGGAAACAAGGCTAAGGCACGGCAAAGCACGGCTAGGCAATGCACGGCAAGGCAAGGAAAGGGTAACGCAAGGCAAGGCACTGTCAGGCGAGGCAAGGCTAAGGCACGACAACGCAAGGCTAGGCAATGCACGGAAGGAAAGCAAAGAGTAACGGAAGGCAATGAAAGGAAGGGAAAGCAAGGCAAGGTAAGGGTAACGCAAGGTAAGGCACGGTGAGGCAAGGCAAGGCTAATGCACGACAACGCACGGCTAGGCAATGCACGGCCAGGCAAGGAAAGGGTAACGGAAGGCAAGGCACAGTGAGGCAAGGCAAGGCAAATGCACGACAACGCACGGCTAGGCAATGCACGGCAAGGCAAGGAAAGGGTAACGCAAGGCAAGGCACGGTCAGGCGACGCAAGGCTAAGGCACGACAACGCAAGGCTAGGCAATGCACGGAAGGCAAGCAAAGAGTAACGGAAGGCAAGGAAGGCAAGGGAAAGCAAGGGAAGGCAAGGGCAACGAAAGGAACGGCACGGTAAGGGGAAACAAAGCTAAGGCAGGACAATGCAGGGCTAGGCAATGCACGGCAAGGCAAGGAAAGGGTAACGCAAGGCAAAGCACGGTGAGGCAAGACAAGGCAAATGCACGACAACGCACGGCTAGGCAATGCACGGCAAGGCAAGGAAAGGGTAAGTGAAGGGAAGGCACGGTCAGGCGAGGCAAGGCTAAGGCACGACAACGCAAGGCTAGGCAATGCACGGAAGGCAAGCAAAGAGTAACGGAAGGCAAGGAAGGCAAGGGAAAGCAGGGGAAGGCAAGGGTAACGAAAGGAACGGCACGGTAAGGGGAAACAAGGCTAAGGCACGACAACACAGGGCTAGGCAATGCAGGGCAAGGCAAGGAAAGGGTAACGCAAGGCAAGGAACGGTTTGGGGAGGCAAAGCTAATGCACGACAACGCAAGGCTAGGCAGTGCACGGCTAGGCAAGGAAAGAGTAACGGAAGGCAAGGAAGGCAAGGCAAAGCAAGGCAAGGCAAGGGTAACAGAAGGAACGGCACGGCAAGGGGAAACAAGGCGAAGGAACAGCAACGCACGTCTACGAAATGCACGGCAAGGCAAGGAAAGGGTAACGCAAGGCAAGGCACGGTGAGGCAAGGCAAGGCTGATGCACGACAACGCACGGCTAGGCAATGCACGGCAAGGCAAGGAAAGGGTAACGCAAGGCAAGGCACGGTCAGGCGAGGCAAGGCTAAGGCAAGACAACGCAAGGCTAGGCAATGCACGGCAAGGCAAGGAAAGGGTAACGCAAGGCAAGGCACGGTGAGGCAAGGCAAGGCTGATGCACGACAACGCACGGCTAGGCAATGCACGGCAAGGCAAGGAAAGGGTAACGCAAGGCAAGGCACGGTCAGGCGAGGCAAGGCTAAGGCACGACAACACAAGGCTAGGCAATGCACGGCAAGGCAAGGAAGGCAAGGGAAAGCAGGGGAAGGCAAGGGTAACGGAAGGAAAGGCACGGTAAGGCGCGGCAAGGCTAAGGCACGACAACGCAAGGCTAGGCAATAAACGGAAGGCAAGCAAAGAGTAACGGAAGGCAAGGAAGGCAAGGGAAAGCAGGGGAAGGCAAGGGTAACGGAAGGAACGGCACGGCAAGGGGAAACAAGGCTAAGGCACGGCAACGCACGGCTAGGCAATGCACGGCAAGGCAAGGAAAGGGTAACGCAAGGCAAGGCACTGCCAGGCGAGGCAAGGCTAAGGCACGACAACGCAAGGCTAGGAAATGCACGGAAGGAAAGCAAAGAGTAACGGAAGGCAATGAAAGGAAGGGAAAGCAAGGCAAGGTAAGGGTAACGCAAGGCAAGGCACTGTGAGGTAAGGCAAGGCTGATGCACGACAACGCACGGCTAGGCAATTCACGGCAAGGCAAGGAAAGGGTAACGCAAGGCAAGGCACGGTCAGGCGAGGCAAGGCTAAGGCACGACAACGCAAGGCTAGGCAATGCACGGAAGGCAAGCAAAGAGGAACGGAAGGCAAGGAAGGCTAGGGAAAGCAGGGAAAGGCAAGGGTAACGGAAGGAACGGCACGGTAAGGGCAAACAAGACTAAGGCACGACAACACAGGGCTAGGCAATGCAGGGCAAGGCAAGGAAATGGTAACGAAAGGCAAGGCACGGTTTGGGGAGGCAAAGCTAATGCACGACAACGCAAGGCTAGGCAGTGCACGGCTAGCCAAGGAAAGAGTAACGGAAGGCAAGGAAGGCAAGGCAAAGCAAAGCAAGGCAAGTATAACAAAAGGCAAGGCACGGCAAGGGGAAACAAGGCTAAGGAACGGCAACGCACGGCTACGCAATGCACGGCCAGGCAAGGAAAGGGTAACGCAAGGCAAGGCACGATGAGGCAAGGCAAGGCTGATGCACGACAACGCACGGCTAGGCAATGCACGGCAAGGCAAGGAAAGGGTAACGCAAGGCAAGGCACGGTCAGGCGAGGCAAGGCTAAGGCACGACAACGCAAGGCTAGGCAATGCACGGCAAGGCAAGGAAAGGGTAACGCAAGGCAAGGTACGGTAAGGCGCGGCAAGGCTAAGGCACGACAACGCAAGGCTAGGCAATAAACGGAAGGGAAGCAAAGAGTAACGGAAAGCAAGGAAGGCAAGGGAAAGCAGGGGAAGGCAAGGGTAACGAAAGGAACGGCACGGTAAGGGGAAACAAGGCTAAGGCACGACAACGCAGGGCTAGCCAATGCACGGCAAGGAAAGGAAAGGGTAACGCAAGGCAAGGCACCGTTACGCGAGGCAAGGCTAAGGCACGACAACGCAAGGCTAGGCAATGCACGGAAGGCAAGCAAAGACTAACGGAAGGCAAGGAAGGCAAGGGAAAGCAAGGCAAGGCAAGGGTAACGGAAGGAACGGCACGGCAAGGGGAAACAAGGCTAAGGCACGGCAACGCACGGCTAGGCAATGCACGGCAAGGCAAGGAAAGGGTAATGCAAGGCAAGGCACTGTCAGGCGAGTCAAGGCTAAGGCAGGACAACGCAAGGCTAGGCAATGCACGGAAGGAAAGCAAAGAGTAACGGAAGGCAAGGAAAGGAAGGGAAAGCAAGGCAATGTAAGGGTAAGGCAAGGCAAGGCACGGTGAGGGAAGGCAAGGCTGATGCACGACAACGCACGGCTAGGCAATTCACGGCAAGGCAAGGAAAGGGTAACGCAAGGCAAGGCACGGTCAGGCGAGGCAAGGCTAAGGCACGACAACGCAAGGCTAGGCAATGCACGGTAGGCAAGCAAAGAGGAACGGAAGGCAAGGAAGGCTAGGGAAAGCAGGGAAAGGCAAGGGTAACGGAAGGAACGGCACGGTAAGGGCAAACAAGACTAAGGCACGACAACACAGGGCTAGGCAATGCAGGGCAAGGCAAGGAAATGGTAACGCAAGCCAAGGCACGGTTTGGGGAGGCAAAGCTAATGCACGACAACGCAAGGCTAGGCAGTGCACGGCTAGCCAAGGAAAGAGTAACGGAAGGAAAGGAAGGCACGGCAAAGGAAGGCAAGGCAAGTGTAACAAAAGGCAAGGCACAGCAAGGGGAAACAAGGCTAAGGAACGGCAACGCACGGCTACGCAATGCACCGCCAGGCAAGGAAAGGGTAACGCAAGGCAAGCCACGGTAAGGCAAGACAAGGCTAATGCACGACAACGCACGGCTAGGCAATGCACGGCCAGGCAAGGAAAGGGTAACGCAAGGCAAGGCACGGTGAGGCAAGGCAAGGCAAATGCACGACAACGCACGGCTAGGCAATGCACGGCAAGGCAAGGAAAGGGTAACGCAACGCAAGGCACGGTCAGGCGAGGCAAGGCTAAGGCACGACAACGCAAGGCTAGGCAATGAACGGAAGGCAAGCAAAGAGTAACGGAAGGCAAGGAAGGCAAGGGAAAGCAAGGCAAGGCAAGGGCAACGAAAGGAACGGCACGGTAAGGGGAAACAAAGCTAAGGCACGACAATGCAGGGCTAGGCAATGCACGGCAAGGCAAGGAAAGGGTAACGCAAGGCAAAGCACGGTGAGGCAAGACAAGGCAAATGCACGACAACGCACGGCTAGGCAATGCACGGCAAGGCAAGGAAAGGGTAACTCAAGGCAAGGCACGGTCAGGCGAGGCAAGGCTAAGGCACGACAACGCAAGGGTAGGCAATGCACGGAAGGCAAGCAAAGAGTAACGGAAGGCAAGGAAGGCAAGGGAAAGCAGGGGAAGGCAAGGGTAACGAAAGGAACGGCACGGTAAGGGGAAACAAGGCTAAGGCACGACAACACAGGGCTAGGCAATGCAGGGCAAGGCAAGGAAAGGGTAACGCAAGGCAAGGCACGGTTTGGGGAGGCAAAGCTAATGCACGACCACGCAAGGCTAGGCAGTGCACGGCTAGGCAAGGAAAGAGTAACGGAAGGCAAGGAAGGCAAGGCAAATCAAGGCAAGGCAAGGGTAACAGAAGGAACGGCACGGCAAGGGGAAACAAGGCTAAGGAACGGCAACGCACGGCTACGAAATGCACGGCAAGGCAAGGAAAGGGTAACGCAAGGCAAGGCACGGTGAGGCAAGGCAAGGCTGATGCACGACAACGCACGGCTAGGCAATGCACGGCAAGGCAAGGAAAGGGTAACGCAAGGCAAGGCACGGTCAGGCGAGGCAAGGCTAAGGCACGACAACGCAAGGATAGGCAATGCACGGCAAGGCAAGGAAAGGGTAACGCAAGGCAAGGCACGGTAAGGCGCGGCAAGGCTAAGGCACGACAACGCAAGGCTAGGCAATAAACGGAAGGCAAGGAAAGAGTAACGGAAGGCAAGGAAGGCAAGGGAAAGCAGGGGAAGGCAAGGCTAACGGAAGGAACGGCACGGTAAGGGGAAACAAGGCTAAGGCACGACAACGCAGGGCTAGCCAATGCACGGCATGGAAAGGAAAGGGTAACGCAAGGCAAGGCACCGTTACGCGAGGCAAGGCTAAGGCACGACAACGCAAGGCTAGGCAATGCACGGAAGGCAAGCAAAGAGTAACGGAAGGCAAGGAAGGCAAGGGAAAGCAAGGCAAGGCAAGGGTAACGGAAGGAACGGCACGGCAAGGGGAAACAAGGCTAAGGCACGGCAAAGCACGGCTAGGCAATGCACGGCAAGGCAAGGAAAGGGTAACGCAAGGCAAGGCACTGTCAGGCGAGGCAAGGCTAAGGCACGACAACGCAAGGCTAGGCAATGCACGGAAGGAAAGCAAAGAGTAACGGAAGGCAATGAAAGGAAGGGAAAGCAAGGCAAGGTAAGGGTAACGCAAGGTAAGGCACGGTGAGGCAAGGCAAGGCTAATGCACGACAACGCACGGCTAGGCAATGCACGGCCAGGCAAGGAAAGGGTAACGGAAGGCAAGGCACGGTGAGGCAAGGCAAGGCAAATGCACGACAACGCACGGCTAGGCAATGCACGGCAAGGCAAGGAAAGGGTAACGCAAGGCAAGGCACGGTCAGGCGACGCAAGGCTAAGGCACGACAACGCAAGGCTAGGCAATGCACGGAAGGCAAGCAAAGAGTAACGGAAGGCAAGGAAGGCAAGGGAAAGCAAGGGAAGGCAAGGGCAACGAAAGGAACGGCACGGTAAGGGGAAACAAAGCTAAGGCAGGACAATGCAGGGCTAGGCAATGCACGGCAAGGCAAGGAAAGGGTAACGCAAGGCAAAGCACGGTGAGGCAAGACAAGGCAAATGCACGACAACGCACGGCTAGGCAATGCACGGCAAGGCAAGGAAAGGGTAAGTGAAGGGAAGGCACGGTCAGGCGAGGCAAGGCTAAGGCACGACAACGCAAGGCTAGGCAATGCACGGAAGGCAAGCAAAGAGTAACGGAAGGCAAGGAAGGCAAGGGAAAGCAGGGGAAGGCAAGGGTAACGAAAGGAACGGCACGGTAAGGGGAAACAAGGCTAAGGCACGACAACACAGGGCTAGGCAATGCAGGGCAAGGCAAGGAAAGGGTAACGCAAGGCAAGGAACGGTTTGGGGAGGCAAAGCTAATGCACGACAACGCAAGGCTAGGCAGTGCACGGCTAGGCAAGGAAAGAGTAACGGAAGGCAAGGAAGGCAAGGCAAAGCAAGGCAAGGCAAGGGTAACAGAAGGAACGGCACGGCAAGGGGAAACAAGGCGAAGGAACAGCAACGCACGTCTACGAAATGCACGGCAAGGCAAGGAAAGGGTAACGCAAGGCAAGGCACGGTGAGGCAAGGCAAGGCTGATGCACGACAACGCACGGCTAGGCAATGCACGGCAAGGCAAGGAAAGGGTAACGCAAGGCAAGGCACGGTCAGGCGAGGCAAGGCTAAGGCAAGACAACGCAAGGCTAGGCAATGCACGGCAAGGCAAGGAAAGGGTAACGCAAGGCAAGGCACGGTGAGGCAAGGCAAGGCTGATGCACGACAACGCACGGCTAGGCAATGCACGGCAAGGCAAGGAAAGGGTAACGCAAGGCAAGGCACGGTCAGGCGAGGCAAGGCTAAGGCACGACAACACAAGGCTAGGCAATGCACGGCAAGGCAAGGAAAGGGTAACGCAAGTAAAGGCACGGTAAGGCGCGGCAAGGGTAAGGCACGACAACGCAAGGCTAGGCAATAAACGGAAGGCAAGCAAAGAGTAACGGAAGGCAAGGAAGGCAAGGGAAAGCAGGGGAAGGCAAGGGTAACGGAAGGAACGGCACGGCAAGGGGAAACAAGGCTAAGGCACGGCAACGCACGGCTAGGCAATGCACGGCAAGGCAAGGAAAGGGTAACGCAAGGCAAGGCACTGCCAGGCGAGGCAAGGCTAAGGCACGACAACGCAAGGCTAGGAAATGCACGGAAGGAAAGCAAAGAGTAACGGAAGGCAATGAAAGGAAGGGAAAGCAAGGCAAGGTAAGGGTAACGCAAGGCAAGGCACTGTGAGGTAAGGCAAGGCTGATGCACGACAACGCACGGCTAGGCAATTCACGGCAAGGCAAGGAAAGGGTAACGCAAGGCAAGGCACGGTCAGGCGAGGCAAGGCTAAGGCACGACAACGCAAGGCTAGGCAATGCACGGAAGGCAAGCAAAGAGGAACGGAAGGCAAGGAAGGCTAGGGAAAGCAGGGAAAGGCAAGGGTAACGGAAGGAACGGCACGGTAAGGGCAAACAAGACTAAGGCACGACAACACAGGGCTAGGCAATGCAGGGCAAGGCAAGGAAATGGTAACGAAAGGCAAGGCACGGTTTGGGGAGGCAAAGCTAATGCACGACAACGCAAGGCTAGGCAGTGCACGGCTAGGAAGGCAAGGAAGGCCAAGCAAGGCAAGTTAACAAAAGAGGCACGGCAAGGGGAAACAAGGCTAACGGCAAGGCTAAGGAAGGCAAGGCAAAGCAAAGCAAGGCAAGTATAACAAAAGGCAAGGCACGGCAAGGGGAAACAAGGCTAAGGAACGGCAACGCACGGCTACGCAATGCACGGCCAGGCAAGGAAAGGGTAACGCAAGGCAAGGCACGGTAAGGCAAGACAAGGCTAATGCACGACAACGCACGGCTAGGCAATGCACGGCCAGGCAAGGAAAGGGTAACGCAAGGCAAGGCACGGTCAGGCGAGGCAAGGCTAAGGCACGACAACGCAAGGCTAGACAATGAACGGAAGACAAGCAAAGAGTAACGGAAGGCAAGGAAGGCAAGGGAAAGCAAGGGGAGGCAAGGGCAACGAAAGGAACGGCACGGTAAGGGGAAACAAAGCTAAGGCACGACAATGCAGGGCTAGGCAATGCACGGCAAGGCAAGGAAAGGGTAACGCAAGGCAAGGCACTGCCAGGCGAGGCAAGGCTAAGGCACGACAACGCAAGGCTAGGCAATGAACGGAAGGCAAGCAAAGAATAACGGAAGGCAAGGAAGGCTAGGGAAAGCAGGGAAAGGCAAGGGTAACGGAAGGAACGGCACGGTAAGGGCAAACAAGACTAAGGCACGACAACACAGGGCTAGGCAATGCAGGGCAAGGCAAGGAAATGGTAACGCAAGGCAAGGCACGGTTTGGGGAGGCAAAGCTAATGCACGACAACGCAAGGCTAGGCAGTGCACGGCTAGGCAAGGAAAGAGTAACGGAAGGAAAGGAAGGCAAGGCAAAGCAAGGCAAGGCAAGTGTAACAAAAGGCAAGGCACGGCAAGGGAAACAAGGCTAAGGAACGGCAACGCACGGCTACGCAATGCACGGCCAGGCAAGGAAAGGGTAACGCAAGGCAAGGCATGGTAAGGCAAGACAAGGCTAATGCACGACAACGCACGGGTAGGCAATGCACTGCCAGGCAAGGAAAGGGTAACGCAAGGCAAGGCACGGTGAGGGAAGGCAAGGCAAATGCACGACAACGCACGGCTAGGCAATGCACGGCAAGGCAAGGAAAGGGTAACGCAAGGCAAGGCACGGTCAGGCGAGGCAAGGCTAAGGCACGACAACGAAAGGCTAGGCAATGAACGGAAGGCAAGCAAAGAGTAACGGAAGGCAAGGAAGGCAAGGGAAAGCAAGGGAAGGCAAGGGTAACGAAAGGAACGGCACGGTAAGGGGAAACAAGGCTAAGGCACGACAACACAGGGCTAGGCAATGCAGGGCAAGGCAAGGAAAGGGTAACGCAAGGCAAGGCACGGTTTGGGGAGGAAGGCGCATGCACGACAACGCAAGGCTAGGCAATGCACGGAAGGCAAGCAAAGAGTAACGGAAGGCAGGAAAGGCAAGGGAAAGCAAGGCAAGGCAAGGGTAACAGAAGGAACGGCACGGCAAGGGGAAACAAGGCTAAGGCACGGCAACGCACGGCTAGGCAATGCACGGCAAGGCAAGGAAAGGGTAACGCAAGGCAAGGCACGGTGAGGCAAGGCAAGGCTGATGCACGACAAAAAACGGCTCGGCAATTCACGGCAAGGCAAGGAAAGGGTAACGCAAGGCAAGGCACGGTCAGGCGAGGCAAGGCTAAGGCACGACAACGCAAGGCTAGGCAATGCACGGAAGGCAAGCAAAGAGGAACGGAAGGCAAGGAAGGCTAGGGAAAGCAGGGAAAGGCAAGGGTAACGGAAGGAACGGCACGGTAAGGGCAAACAAGACTAAGGCACGACAACACAGGGCTAGGCAATGCAGGGTAAGGCAAGGAAATGGTAACGCAAATCAAGGCACGGTTTGGGGAGGCAACGCTAATGCACTACAACGCAAGGCTAGGCAGTGCACGGCTAGGCAAGGAAAGAGTAACGGAAGGAAAGGAAGGCAAGGCAAAGCAAAGCAAGGCAAGTGTAACAAAAGGCAAGGCACGGCAAGGGGAAACAAGGCTAAGGAACGGCAACGCACGGCTACGCAATGCACGGCCAGGCAAGGAAAGGGTAACGCAAGGCAAGGCACGGTAAGGCAAGACAAGGCTAATGCACGACAACGCACGGCTAGGCAATGCACGGCCAGGCAAGGAAAGGGTAACGCAAGGCAAGGCACGGTCAGGCGAGGCAAGGCTAAGGCACGACAACGCAAGGCTAGACAATGAACGGAAGGCAAGCAAAGAGTAACGGAAGGCAAGGAAGGCAAGGGAAAGCAAGGGGAGGCAAGGGCAACGAAAGGAACGGCACGGTAAGGGGAAACAAAGCTAAGGCACGACAATGCAGGGCTAGGCAATGCACGGCAAGGCAAGGAAAGGGTAACGCAAGGCAAGGCACTGCCAGGCGAGGCAAGGCTAAGGCACGACAACGCAAGGCTAGGAAATGCACGGAAGGAAAGCAAAGAGTAACGGAAGGCAATGAAAGGAAGGGAAAGCAAGGCAAGGTAAGGGTAACGCAAGGCAAGGCACTGTGAGGTAAGGCAAGGCTGATGCACGACAACGCACGGCTAGGCAATTCACGGCAAGGCAAGGAAAGGGTAACGCAAGGCAAGGCACGGTCAGGCGAGGCAAGGCTAAGGCACGACAACGCAAGGCTAGGCAATGCACGGAAGGCAAGCAAAGAGGAACGGAAGGCAAGGAAGGCTAGGGAAAGCAGGGAAAGGCAAGGGTAACGGAAGGAACGGCACGGTAAGGGCAAACAAGACCAAGGCACGACAACACAGGGCTAGGCAATGCAGGGCAAGGCAAGGAAATGGTAACGAAAGGCAAGGCACGGTTTGGGGAGGCAAAGCTAATGCACGACAACGCAAGGCTAGGCAGTGCACGGCTAGCCAAGGAAAGAGTAACGGAAGGAAAGGAAGGCAAGGCAAAGCAAGGCAAGGCAAGTGTAACAAAAGGCAAGGCACGGCAAGGGGAAACAAGGCTAAGGAAAGGCAACGCACGGCTACGCAATGCACGGCCAGGCAAGGAAAGGGTAACGCAAGGCAAGGCACGGTAAGGCAAGACAAGGCTAATGCACGACAACGCACGGCTAGGCAATGCACGGCCAGGAAAGGAAAGGGTAACGCAAGGCAAGGCACGGTGAGGCAAGGCAAGGCAAATGCACGACAACGCACTGCTAGGCAATGCACGGCAAGGCAAGGAAAGGGTAACGCAAGGCAAGGCACGGTCAGGCGAGGCAAGGCTAAGGCACGACAACGCAAGGCTAGGCAATGAACGGAAGGCAAGCAAAGAATAACGGAAGGCAAGGAAGGCTAGGGAAAGCAGGGAAAGGCAAGGGTAACGGAAGGAACGGCACGGTAAGGGCAAACAAGACTAAGGCACGACAACACAGGGCTAGGCAATGCAGGGCAAGGCAAGGAAATGGTAACGCAAGGCAAGGCACGGTTTGGGGAGGCAAAGCTAATGCACGACAACGCAAGGCTAGGCAGTGCACGGCTAGGCAAGGAAAGAGTAACGGAA
Source organism: Macrotis lagotis (assembly GCF_037893015.1). Classification (NCBI taxonomy): domain Eukaryota; kingdom Metazoa; phylum Chordata; class Mammalia; order Peramelemorphia; family Peramelidae; genus Macrotis; species Macrotis lagotis. The sequence continues at coordinate 59,489 of NW_027422275.1, read as the reverse complement.
GGAAAGGAAGGCAAGGCAAAGCAAGGCAAGGCAAGTGTAACAAAAGGCAAGGCACGGCAAGGGAAACAAGGCTAAGGAACGCCAACGCACGGCTATGCAATGCACGGCCAGGCAAGGAAAGGGTAACGCAAGGCAAGGCACGGTAAGGCAAGACAAGGCTAATGCACGACAACGCACGGGTAGGCAATGCACGGCCAGGCAAGGAAAGGGTAACGCAAGTCAAGGCACGGTGAGGGAAGGCAAGGCAAATGCACGACAACGCACGGCTAGGCAATGCACGGCAAGGCAAGGAAAGGGTAACGCAAGGCAAGGCACGGTCAGGCGAGGCAAGGCTAAGGCACGACAACGCAAGGCTAGGCAATGAACGGAAGGCAAGCAAAGAGTAACGGAAGGCAAGGAAGGCAAGGGAAAGCAAGGGAAGGCAAGGGTAACGAAAGGAACGGCACGGTAAGGGGAAACAAGGCTAAGGCACGACAACACAGGGCTAGGCAATGCAGGGCAAGGCAAGGAAAGGGTAACGCAAGGCAAGGCACGGTTTGGGGAGGAAGGCGCATGCACGACAACGCAAGGCTAGGCAATGCACGGAAGGCAAGCAAAGAGTAACGGAAGGCAGGGAAGGCAAGGGAAAGCAAGGCAAGGCAAGGGTAACAGAAGGAACGGCACGGCAAGGGGAAACAAGGCTAAGGCACGGCAACGCACGGCTAGGCAATGCACGGCCAGGCAAGGAAAGGGTAACGTAAGGCAAGGCACGGTGAGGCAAGGCAAGGCAAATGCACGACAACGCACGGCTAGGCAATGCACGGCAAGGCAAGGAAAGGGTAACGCAAGGCAAGGCACGGTCAGGCGAGGCAAGGCTAAGGCACGACAACGCAAGGCTAGGCAATGAACGGAAGGCAAGCAAAGAATAACGGAAGGCAAGGAAGGCTAGGGAAAGCAGGGAAGGGAAGGGTAACGGAAGGAACGGCACGGTAAGGGCAAACAAGACTAAGGCACGACAACACAGGGCTAGGCAATGCAGGGCAAGGCAAGGAAATGGTAACGCAAGGCAAGGCACGGTTTGGGGAGGCAAAGCTAATGCACGACAACGCAAGGCTAGGCAGTGCACGGCTAGGCAAGGAAAGAGTAACGGAAGGAAAGGAAGGCAAGGCAAAGCAAGGCAAGGCAAGTGTAACAAAAGGCAAGGCACGGCAAGGGAAACAAGGCTAAGGAACGGCAACGCACGGCTATGCAATGCACGGCCAGGCAAGGAAAGGGTAACGCAAGGCAAGGCACGGTAAGGAAAGACAAGGCTAATGCACGGCAAAGCACGGCTAGGCAATGCACGGCAAGGCAAGGAAAGGGTAACGCAAGGCAAGGCACTGTCAGGCGAGGCAAGGCTAAGGCACGACAACGCAAGGCTAGGCAATGCACGGAAGGAAAGCAAAGAGTAACGGAAGGCAATGAAAGGAAGGGAAAGCAAGGCAAGGTAAGGGTAACGCAAGGTAAGGCACGGTGAGGCAAGGCAAGGCTAATGCACGACAACGCACGGCTAGGCAATGCACGGCCAGGCAAGGAAAGGGTAACGCAAGGCAAGGCACGGTCAGGCGAGGCAAGGCTAAGGCACGACAACGCAAGGCTAGGCAATGCACGGAAGGCAAGCAAAGAGTAACGGAAGGCAAGGAAGGCAAGGGAAAGCAAGGGAAGGCAAGGGCAACGAAAGGAACGGCACGGTAAGGGGAAACAAAGCTAAGGCAGGACAATGCAGGGCTAGGCAATGCACGGCAAGGCAAGGAAAGGGTAACGCAAGGCAAAGCACGGTGAGGCAAGACAAGGCAAATGCACGACAACGCACGGCTAGGCAATGCACGGCAAGGCAAGGAAAGGGTAACTCAAGGCAAGGCACGGTCAGGCGAGGCAAGGCTAAGGCACGACAACGCAGAGCTAGGCAATGCACGGCAAGGCAAGGAAAGGGTAACGCAAGGCAAGGCACGGTCAGGCGAGGCAAGGCTAAGGCACGACAACGCAAGGCTAGGCAATGCACGGAAGGCAAGCAAAGAGGAACGGAAGGCAAGGAAGGCTAGGGAAAGCAGGGAAAGGCAAGGGTAACGGAAGGAACGGCACGGTAATAGCAAACAAGACTAAGGCACGACAACACAGGGCTAGGCAATGCAGGGCCAGGCAAGGAAATGGTAACGCAAGGCAAGGCACGGTTTGGGGAGGCAAAGCTAATGCACGACAACGCAAGGCTAGGCAGTGCACGGCTAGGCAAGGAAAGAGTAACGGAAGGAAAGGAAGGCAAGGCAAAGCAAGGCAAGGCAAGTGTAACAAAAGGCAAGGCACGTCAAGGGGAAACAAGGCTAAGGAACGGCAACGCACGGCTACGCAATGCACGGCCAGGCAAGGAAAGGGTAACAAAAGGCAAGGCACGGTAAGGCAAGACAAGGCTAATGCACGACAACGCACGGCTAGGCAATGCACGGCCAGGCAAGGAAAGGGTAACGCAAGGCAAGGCACGGTGAGGCAACGCAAGGCAAATGCACGACAACGCACGGCTAGGCAATGCACGGCAAGGCAAGGAAAGGGTAACGCAAGGCAAGGCACGGTCAGGCGAGGCAAGGCTAAGGCACGACAACGCAAGGCTAGGCAATGAACGGAAGGCAAGCAAAGAGTAACGGAAGGCAAGGAAGGCAAGGGAAAGCAAGGGAAGGCAAGGGCAACGAAAGGAACGGCACGGTAAGGGGAAACAAAGCTAAGGCACGACAATGCAGGGCTAGGCAATGCACGGCAAGGCAAGGAAAGGGTAACGCAAGGCAAAGCACGGTGAGGCAAGACAAGGCAAATGCACGACAACGCACGGCTAGGCAATGCACGGCAAGGCAAGGAAAGGGTAAGTGAAGGGAAGGCACGGTCAGGCGAGGCAAGGCTAAGGCACGACAACGCAAGGCTAGGCAATGCACGGAAGGCAAGCAAAGAGTAACGGAAGGCAAGGAAGGGAAGGGAAAGCAGGGGAAGGCAAGGGTAACGAAAGGAACGGCACGGTAAGGGGAAACAAGGCTAAGGCACGACAACACAGGGCTAGGCAATGCAGGGCAAGGCAAGGAAAGGGTAACGCAAGGCAAGGCACGGTTTGGGGAGGCAAAGCTAATGCACGACAATGCAAGGCTAGGCAGTGCACGGCTAGGCAAGGAAAGAGTAACGGAAGGCAAGGAAGGCAAGGCAAAGCAAGGCAAGGCAAGGGTAACAGAAGGAACGGCACGGCAAGGGGAAACAAGGCTAAGGAACAGCAACGCACGTCTACGAAATGCACGGCAAGGCAAGGAAAGGGTAACGCAAGGCAAGGCACGGTGAGGCAAGGCAAGGCTGATGCACGACAACGCACGGCTAGGCAATGCACGGCAAGGCAAGGAAAGGGTAACGCAAGGCAAGGCACGGTCAGGCGAGGCAAGGCTAAGGCAAGACAACGCAAGGCTAGGCAATGCACGGCAAGGCAAGTAAAGGGTAACGCAAGGCAAGGCACGGTGAGGCAAGGCAAGGCTGATGCACGACAACGCACGGCTAGGCAATGCACGGCAAGGCAAGGAAAGGGTAACGCAAGGCAAGGCACGGTCAAGCGAGGCAAGGTTAAGGCACGACAACACAAGGCTAGGCAATGCACGGCAAGGCAAGGAAAGGGTAACGCAAGGCAAGGCACGGTAAGGCGCGGCAAGGCTAAGGCACGACAACGCAAGGCTAGGCAATAAACGGAAGGCAAGCAAAGAGTAACGGAAGGCAAGGAAGGCAAGGGAAAGCAGGGGAAGGCAAGGGTAACGGAAGGAACGGCACGGCAAGGGGAAACAAGGCTAAGGCACGGCAACGCACGGCTAGGCAATGCACGGCAAGGCAAGGAAAGGGTAACGCAAGGCAAGGCACTGCCAGGCGAGGCAAGGCTAAGGCACGACAACGCAAGGCTAGGAAATGCACGGAAGGAAAGCAAAGAGTAACGGAAGGCAATGAAAGGAAGGGAAAGCAAGGCAAGGTAAGGGTAACGCAAGGCAAGGCACTGTGAGGTAAGGCAAGGCTGATGCACGACAACGCACGGCTAGGCAATTCACGGCAAGGCAAGGCAAGGGTAACGCAAGGCAAGGCACGGTCAGGCGAGGCAAGGCTAAGGCACGACAACGCAAGGCTAGGCAATGCACGGAAGGCAAGCAAAGAGGAACGGAAGGCAAGGAAGGCTAGGGAAAGCAGGGAAAGGCAAGGGTAACGGAAGGAACGGCACGGTAAGGGCAAACAAGACTAAGGCACGACAACACAGGGCTAGGCAATGCAGGGCAAGGCAAGGAAATGGTAACGAAAGGCAAGGCACGGTTTGGGGAGCTAAAGCTAATGCACGACAACGCAAGGCTAGGCAGTGCACGGCTAGCCAAGGAAAGAGTAACGGATGGAAAGGAAGGCAAGGCAACGCAAGGCAAGGCAAGTGTAACAAAAGGCAAGGCACGGCAAGGGGAAACAAGGCTAAGGAACGGCAACGCACGGCTACGCAATGCACGGCCAGGCAAGGAAAGGGTAACGCAAGGCAAGGCACGGTAAGGCAAGACAAGGCTAATGCACGACAACGCACGGCTAGGCAATGCACGGCCAGGCAAGGAAAGGGTAACGCAAGGCAAGGCACGGTCAGGCGAGGCAAGGCTAAGGCACGACAACGCAAGGCTAGGCAATGAACGGAAGGCAAGCAAAGAATAACGGAAGGCAAGGAAGGCTAGGGAAAGCAGGGAAAGGCAATGGTAACGGAAGGAACGGCACGGTAAGGGCAAACAAGACTAAGGCACGACAACACAGGGCTAGGCAATGCAGGGCAAGGCAAGGAAAGGGTAACGCAAGGCAAGGCACGGTTTGGGGAGGAAGGCGCATGCACGACAACGCAAGGCTAGGCAATGCACGGAAGGCAAGCAAAGAGTAACGGAAGGCAGGGAAGGCAAGGGAAAGCAAGGCAAGGCAAGGGTAACAGAAGGAACGGCACGGCAAGGGGAAACAAGGCTAAGGCACGGCAACGCACGGCTAGGCAATGCACGGCAAGGCAAGGAAAGGGTAACGCAAGGCAAGGCACGGTGAGGCAAGGCAAGGCTGATGCACGACAAAAAACGGCTCGGCAATTCACGGCAAGGCAAGGAAAGGGTAACGCAAGGCAAGGCACGGTCAGGCGAGGCAAGGCTAAGGCACGACAACGCAAGGCTAGGCAATGCACGGAAGGCAAGCAAAGAGGAACGGAAGGCAAGGAAGGCTAGGGAAAGCAGGGAAAGGCAAGGGTAACGGAAGGAACGGCACGGTAAGGGCAAACAAGACTAAGGCACGACAACACAGGGCTAGGCAATGCAGGGCAAGGCAAGGAAATGGTAACGCAAGGCAAGGCACGGTTTGGGGAGGCAACGCTAATGCACGACAACGCAAGGCTAGGCAGTGCACGGCTAGGCAAGGAAAGAGTAACGGAAGGAAAGGAAGGCAAGGCAAAGCAAAGCAAGGCAAGTGTAACAAAAGGCAAGGCACGGCAAGGGGAAACAAGGCTAAGGAACGGCAACGCACGGCTACGCAATGCACGGCCAGGCAAGGAAAGGGTAACGCAAGGCAAGGTACGGTAAGGCAAGACAAGGCTAATGCACGACAACGCACGGCTAGGCAATGCACGGCCAGGCAAGGAAAGGGTAACGCAAGGCAAGGCACGGTCAGGCGAGGCAAGGCTAAGGCACGACAACGCAAGGCTAGACAATGAACGGAAGGCAAGCAAAGAGTAAGGGAAGGCAAGGAAGGCAAGGGAAAGCAAGGGGAGGCAAGGGCAACGAAAGGAACGGCACGGGAAGGGGAAACAAAGCTAAGGCACGACAATGCAGGGCTAGGCAATGCACGGCAAGGCAAGGAAAGGGTAACGCAAGGCAAGGCACTGCCAGGCGAGGCAAGGCTAAGGCACGACAACGCAAGGCTAGGAAATGCACGGAAGGAAAGTAAAGAGTAACGGAAGGCAATGAAAGGAAGGGAAAGCAAGGCAAGGTAAGGGTAACGCAAGGCAAGGCACTGTGAGGTAAGGCAAGGCTGATGCACGACAACGCACGGCTAGGCAATTCACGGCAAGGCAAGGAAAGGGTAACGCAAGGCGAGGCACTGTGGAGGTAAGGTAAGGCTGATGCACGACAACGCAAGGCTAGGCAGTGCACGGCTAGCCAAGGAAAGATTAACGGAAGGAAAGGAAGGCAAGGCAAAGCAAGGCAAGGCAAGTGTAACAAAAGGCAAGGCACGGCAAGGGGAAACAAGGCTAAGGAAAGGCAACGCACGGCTACGCAATGCACGGCCAGGCAAGGAAAGGGTAACGCAAGGCAAGGCACGGTAAGGCAAGACAAGGCTAATGCACGACAACGCACGGCTAGGCAATGCACGGCCAGGCAAGGAAAGGGTAACGCAAGGCAAGGCACGGTGAGGCAAGGCAAGGCAAATGCACGACAACGCACTGCTAGGCAATGCACGGCAAGGCAAGGAAAGGGTAACGCAAGGCAAGGCACGGTCAGGCGAGGCAAGGCTAAGGCACGACAACGCAAGGCTAGGCAATGAACGGAAGGCAAGCAAAGAATAACGGAAGGCAAGGAAGGCTAGGGAAAGCAGGGAAAGGCAAGGGTAACGGAAGGAACGGCACGGTAAGGGCAAACAAGACTAAGGCACGACAACACAGGGCTAGGCAATGCAGGGCAAGGCAAGGAAATGGTAACGCAAGGCAAGGCACGGTTTGGGGAGGCAAAGCTAATGCACGACAACGCAAGGCTAGGCAGTGCACGGCTAGGCAAGGAAAGAGTAACGGAAGGAAAGGAAGGCAAGGCAAAGCAAGGCAAGGCAAGTGTAACAAAAGGCAAGGCACGGCAAGGGAAACAAGGCTAAGGAACGGCAACGCACGGCTATGCAATGCACGGCCAGGCAAGGAAAGGGTAACGCAAGGCAAGGCACGGTAAGGCAAGACAAGGCTAATGCACGACAACGCACGGGTAGGCAATGCACGGCCAGGCAAGGAAAGGGTAACGCAAGTCAAGGCACGGTGAGGGAAGGCAAGGCAAATGCACGACAACGCACGGCTAGGCAATGCACGGCAAGGCAAGGAAAGGGTAACGCAAGGCAAGGCACGGTCAGGCGAGGCAAGGCTAAGGCACGACAACGCAAGGCTAGGCAATGAACGGAAGGCAAGCAAAGAGTAACGGAAGGCAAGGAAGGCAAGGGAAAGCAAGGGAAGGCAAGGGTAACGAAAGGAACGGCACGGTAAGGGGAAACAAGGCTAAGGCACGACAACACAGGGCTAGGCAATGCAGGGCAAGGCAAGGAAAGGGTAACGCAAGGCAAGGCACGGTTTGGGGAGGAAGGCGCATGCACGACAACGCAAGGCTAGGCAATGCACGGAAGGCAAGCAAAGAGTAACGGAAGGCAGGGAAGGCAAGGGAAAGCAAGGCAAGGTAAGGGTAACAGAAGGAACGGCACGGCAAGGGGAAACAAATCTAAGGCACGGCAACGCACGGCTAGGCAATGCACGGCCAGGCAAGGAAAGGGTAACGTAAGGCAAGGCACGGTGAGGCAAGGCAAGGCAAATGCACGACAACGCACGGCTAGGCAATGCACGGAAAGGCAAGGAAAGGGTAACGCAAGGCAAGGCACGGTCAGGCGAGGCAAGGCTAAGGCACGACAACGCAAGGCTAGGCAATGAACGGAAGGCAAGCAAAGAATAAAGGAAGGCAAGGAAGGCTAGGGAAAGCAGGGAAGGGAAGGGTAACGGAAGGAACGGCACGGTAAGGGCAAACAAGACTAAGGCACGACAACACAGGGCTAGGCAATGCAGGGCAAGGCAAGGAAATGGTAACGCAAGGCAAGGCACGGTTTGGGGAGGCAAAGCTAATGCACGACAACGCAAGGCTAGGCAGTGCACGGCTAGGTAAGGAAAGAGTAACGGAAGGAAAGGAAGGCAAGGCAAAGCAAGGCAAGGCAAGTGTAACAAAAGGCAAGGCACGGCAAGGGAAACAAGGCTAAGGAACGGCAACGCACGGCTATGCAATGCACGGCCAGGCAAGGAAAGGGTAACGCAAGGCAAGGCACGGTAAGGAAAGACAAGGCTAATGCACGACAACGCACGGCTAGGCAATGCACGGCCAGGCAAGGAAAGGGTAACGCAAGGCAAGGCACGGTGAGGGAAGGCAAGGCAAATGCACGACAACGCACGGCTAGGCAATGCACGGCAAGGCAAGGAAAGGGTAACGCAAGGCAAGGCACGGTCAGGCGAGGCAAGGCTAAGGCACGACAACGCAAGGCTAGGCAATGAACGGAAGGCAAGCAAAGAGTAACGGAAGGCAAGGAAGGCAAGGGAAAGCAAGGGAAGGCAAGGGTAACGAAAGGAACGGCACGGTAAGGGGAAACAAGGCTAAGGCACGATAACACAGGGCGAGGCAATGCAGGGCAAGGCAAGGAAAGGGTAACGCAAGGCAAGGCACGGTTTGGGGAGGAAGGCGCATGCACGACAACGCAAGGCTAGGCAATGCACGGAAGTCAAGCAAAGAGTAACGGAAGGCAGGGAAGGCAAGGGAAAGCAAGGCAAGGCAGGGGTAACAGAAGGAACGGCACGGCAAGGGGAAACAAGGCTAAGGCACGGCAACGCACGGCTAGGCAATGCACGGCAAGGCAAGGAAAGGGTAACGCAAGGCAAGGCACGGTGAGGCAAGGCCAGGCTGATGCACGACAACGCACGGCTCGGCAATTCACGGCAAGGCAAGGAAAGGGTAACGCAAGGCAAGGCACGGTCAGGCGAGGCAAGGCTAAGGCACGACAACGCAAGGCTAGGTAATGCACGGAAGGCAAGCAAAGAGGAACGGAAGGCAAGGAAGGCTAGGGAAAGCAGGGAAAGGCAAGGGTAACGGAAGGAACGGCACGGTAAGGGCAAACAAGACTAAGGCACGACAACACAGGGCTAGGCAATGCAGGGCAAGGCAAGGAAATGGTAACGCAAGGCAAGGCACGGTTTGGGGATGCAACGCTAATGCACGACAACGCAAGGCTAGGCAGTGCACGGCTAGGCAAGGAAAGAGTAACGGAAGGAAAGGAAGGCAAGGCAAAGCAAGGCAAGGCAAGTGTAACAAAAGGCAAGGCACGGCAAGGGGAAACAAGGCTAAGGAACGGCAACGCACGGCTACGCAATGCACGGCCAGGCAAGGAAAGGGTAACGCAAGGCAAGGCACGGTAAGGCAAGACAAGGCTAATGCACGACAACGCACGGGTAGGCAATGCACGGCCAGGCAAGGAAAGGGTAACGCAAGGCAAGGCACGGTTAGGCGAGGCAAGGCTAAGGCACGACAACGCAAGGCTAGACAATGAACGGAAGGCAAGCAAAGAGTAACGGAAGGCAAGGAAGGCAAGGGAAAGCAAGGGGAGGCAAGGGCAACGAAAGGAACGGCACGGTAAGGGGAAACAAAGCTAAGGCACGACAATGCAGGGCTAGGCAATGCACGGCAAGGCAAGGAAAGGGTAACGCAAGGCAAGGCACTGCCAGGCGAGGCAAGGCTAAGGCACGACAACGCAAGGCTAGGAAATGCACGGAAGGCAAGCAAAGAGGAACGGAAGGCAAGGAAGGCTAGGGAAAGCTAGGGAAAGCAGGGAAAGGCAAGGGTAACGGAAGGAACGGCACGGTAAGGGCAAACAAGACTAAGGCACGACAACACAGGGCTAGGCAATGCAGGGCAAGGCAAGGAAATGGTAACGAAAGGCAAGGCACGGTTTGGGGAGGCAAAGCTAATGCACGACAACGCAAGGCTAGGCAGTGCACGGCTAGCCAAGGAAAGAGAAACGGAAGGAAAGGAAGGCAAGGCAAAGCAAGGCAAGGCAAGTGTAACAAAAGGCAAGGCACGGCAAGGGGAAACAAGGCTAAGGAACGGCAACGCACGGCTACGCAATGCACGGCCAGGCAAGGAAAGGGTAACGCAAGGCAAGGCACGGTAAGGCAAGACAAGGCTAATGCACGACAACCCACGGCTAGGCAATGCACGGCCAGGCAAGGAAAGGGTAACGCAAGGCAAGGCACGGTGAGGCAAGGCAAGGCAAATGCACGACAACGCACGGCTAGGCAATGCACGGCAAGGCAAGGAAAGGGTAACGCAAGGCAAGGCACGGTCAGGCGAGGCAAGGCTAAGGCACGACAACGCAAGGCTAGGCAATGAACGGAAGGCAAGCAAAGAGTAACGGAAGGCAAGGAAGGCAAGGGAAAGCAAGGGAAGGCAAGGGTAACGAAAGGAACGGCACGGTAAGGGGAAACAAGGCTAAGGCACGACAACACAGGGCTAGGCAATGCAGGGCAAGGCAAGGAAAGGGTAACGCAAGGCAAGGCACGGTTTGGGGAGGAAGGCGCATGCACGACAACGCAAGGCTAGGCAATGCACGGAAGGCAAGCAAAGAGTAACGGAAGGCAGGGAAGGCAAGGGAAAGCAAGGCAAGGCAAGGGTAACAGAAGGAACGGCACGGCAAGGGGAAACAATGCTAAGGCACGGCAACGCACGGCTAGGCAATGCACGGCCAGGCAAGGAAAGGGTAACGTAAGGCAAGGCACGGTGAGGCAAGGCAAGGCAAATGCACGACAACGCACGGCTAGGCAATGCACGGCAAGGCAAGGAAAGGGTAACGCAAGGCAAGGCACGGTCAGGCGAGGCAAGGCTAAGGCACGACAACGCAAGGCTAGGCAATGAACGGAAGGCAAGCAAAGAATAACGGAAGGCAAGGAAGGCTAGGGAAAGCAGGGAAGGGAAGGGTAACGGAAGGAACGGCACGGTAAGGGCAAACAAGACTAAGGCACGACAACACAGGGCTAGGCAATGCAGGGCAAGGCAAGGAAATGGTAACGCAAGGCAAGGCACGGTTTGGGGAGGCAAAGCTAATGCACGACAACGCAAGGCTAGGCAGTGCACGGCTAGGCAAGGAAAGAGTAACGGAAGGAAAGGAAGGCAAGGCAAAGCAAGGCAAGGCAAGTGTAACAAAAGGCAAGGCACGGCAAGGGAAACAAGGCTAAGGAACGGCAACGCACGGCTATGCAATGCACGGCCAGGCAAGGAAAGGGTAACGCAAGGCAAGGCACGGTAAGGAAAGACAAGGCTAATGCACGGCAAAGCACGGCTAGGCAATGCACGGCAAGGCAAGGAAAGGGTAACGCAAGGCAAGGCACTGTCAGGCGAGGCAAGGCTAAGGCACGACAACGCAAGGCTAGGCAATGCACGGAAGGAAAGCAAAGAGTAACGGAAGGCAATGAAAGGAAGGGAAAGCAAGGCAAGGTAAGGGTAACGCAAGGTAAGGCACGGTGAGGCAAGGCAAGGCTAATGCACGACAACGCACGGCTAGGCAATGCACGGCCAGGCAAGGAAAGGGTAACGCAAGGCAAGGCACGGTCAGGCGAGGCAAGGCTAAGGCACGACAACGCAAGGCTAGGCAATGCACGGAAGGCAAGCAAAGAGTAACGGAAGGCAAGGAAGGCAAGGGAAAGCAAGGGAAGGCAAGGGCAACGAAAGGAACGGCACGGTAAGGGGAAACAAAGCTAAGGCAGGACAATGCAGGGCTAGGCAATGCACGGCAAGGCAAGGAAAGGGTAACGCAAGGCAAAGCACGGTGAGGCAAGACAAGGCAAATGCACGACAACGCACGGCTAGGCAATGCACGGCAAGGCAAGGAAAGGGTAACTCAAGGCAAGGCACGGTCAGGCGAGGCAAGGCTAAGGCACGACAACGCAAGGCTAGGCAATGCACGGCAAGGCAAGGAAAGGGTAACGCAAGGCAAGGCACGGTCAGGCGAGGCAAGGCTAAGGCACGACAACGCAAGGCTAGGCAATGCACGGAAGGCAAGCAAAGAGGAACGGAAGGCAAGGAAGGCTAGGGAAAGCAGGGAAAGGCAAGGGTAACGGAAGGAACGGCACGGTAATAGCAAACAAGACTAAGGCACGACAACACAGGGCTAGGCAATGCAGGGCCAGGCAAGGAAATGGTAACGCAAGGCAAGGCACGGTTTGGGGAGGCAAAGCTAATGCACGACAACGCAAGGCTAGGCAGTGCACGGCTAGGCAAGGAAAGAGTAACGGAAGGAAAGGAAGGCAAGGCAAAGCAAGGCAAGGCAAGTGTAACAAAAGGCAAGGCACGTCAAGGGGAAACAAGGCTAAGGAACGGCAACGCACGGCTACGCAATGCACGGCCAGGCAAGGAAAGGGTAACAAAAGGCAAGGCACGGTAAGGCAAGACAAGGCTAATGCACGACAACGCACGGCTAGGCAATGCACGGCCAGGCAAGGAAAGGGTAACGCAAGGCAAGGCACGGTGAGGCAACGCAAGGCAAATGCACGACAACGCACGGCTAGGCAATGCACGGCAAGGCAAGGAAAGGGTAACGCAAGGCAAGGCACGGTCAGGCGAGGCAAGGCTAAGGCACGACAACGCAAGGCTAGGCAATGAACGGAAGGCAAGCAAAGAGTAACGGAAGGCAAGGAAGGCAAGGGAAAGCAAGGGAAGGCAAGGGCAACGAAAGGAACGGCACGGTAAGGGGAAACAAAGCTAAGGCACGACAATGCAGGGCTAGGCAATGCACGGCAAGGCAAGGAAAGGGTAACGCAAGGCAAAGCACGGTGAGGCAAGACAAGGCAAATGCACGACAACGCACGGCTAGGCAATGCACGGCAAGGCAAGGAAAGGGTAACTCAAGGCAAGGCACGGTCAGGCGAGGCAACGCTAAGGCACGACAACGCAAGGCTAGGCAATGCACGGAAGGCAAGCAAAGAGTAACGGAAGGCAAGGAAGGGAAGGGAAAGCAGGGAAGGCAAGGGTAACGAAAGGAACGGCACGGTAACGGACAACACAGGGCTAGGCAATGCAGGGCAAGGCAAGGAAAGGGTAACGCAAGGCAAGGCACGGTTTGGGGAGGCAAAGCTAATGGCAAGGCTAGGCAGTGCACGGCTAGGCAAGGAAAGAGTAACGGAAGGCAAGGGGCAAGGCAAAGCAAGGCAAGGCAAGGGTAGGGAACGGCACGGCAAGGGGAAACAAGGCTAAGCAGCAACGGTCTACGAAATGGGCAAGGCAAGGAAAGGGTAACGCAAGGCAAGGCACGGTAAGGCTAGGCAATGCAAGGCTAAAAGGCAAGACAACGAGGCAAGGCTAGGCAATGCACGGCAAGGCAAGTAAAGGGTAACGCAAGGCAAGGCACGGTGAGGCAAGGCAAGGCTGATGCACGACAACGCACGGCTAGGCAATGCACGGCAAGGCAAGGAAAGGGTAACGCAAGGCAAGGCACGGTCAAGCGAGGCAAGGCTAAGGCACGACAACACAAGGCTAGGCAATGCACGGCAAGGCAAGGAAAGGGTAACGCAAGGCAAGGCACGGTAAGGCGCGGCAAGGCTAAGGCACGACAACGCAAGGCTAGGCAATAAACGGAAGGCAAGCAAAGAGTAACGGAAGGCAAGGAAGGCAAGGGAAAGCAGGGGAAGGCAAGGGTAACGGAAGGAACGGCACGGCAAGGGGAAACAAGGCTAAGGCACGGCAACGCACGGCTAGGCAATGCACGGCAAGGCAAGGAAAGGGTAACGCAAGGCAAGGCACTGCCAGGCGAGGCAAGGCTAAGGCACGACAACGCAAGGCTAGGAAATGCACGGAAGGAAAGCAAAGAGTAACGGAAGGCAATGAAAGGAAGGGAAAGCAAGGCAAGGTAAGGGTAACGCAAGGCAAGGCACTGTGAGGTAAGGCAAGGCTGATGCACGACAACGCACGGCTAGGCAATTCACGGCAAGGCAAGGCAAGGGTAACGCAAGGCAAGGCACGGTCAGGCGAGGCAAGGCTAAGGCACGACAACGCAAGGCTAGGCAATGCACGGAAGGCAAGCAAAGAGGAACGGAAGGCAAGGAAGGCTAGGGAAAGCAGGGAAAGGCAAGGGTAACGGAAGGAACGGCACGGTAAGGGCAAACAAGACTAAGGCACGACAACACAGGGCTAGGCAATGCAGGGCAAGGCAAGGAAATGGTAACGAAAGGCAAGGCACGGTTTGGGGAGCTAAAGCTAATGCACGACAACGCAAGGCTAGGCAGTGCACGGCTAGCCAAGGAAAGAGTAACGGAAGGAAAGGAAGGCAAGGCAAAGCAAGGCAAGGCAAGTGTAACAAAAGGCAAGGCACGGCAAGGGGAAACAAGGCTAAGGAACGGCAACGCACGGCTACGCAATGCACGGCCAGGCAAGGAAAGGGTAACGCAAGGCAAGGCACGGTAAGGCAAGACAAGGCTAATGCACGACAACGCACGGCTAGGCAATGCACGGCCAGGCAAGGAAAGGGTAACGCAAGGCAAGGCACGGTCAGGCGAGGCAAGGCTAAGGCACGACAACGCAAGGCTAGGCAATGAACGGAAGGCAAGCAAAGAATAACGGAAGGCAAGGAAGGCTAGGGAAAGCAGGGAAAGGCAATGGTAACGGAAGGAACGGCACGGTAAGGGCAAACAAGACTAAGGCACGACAACACAGGGCTAGGCAATGCAGGGCAAGGCAAGGAAAGGGTAACGCAAGGCAAGGCACGGTTTGGGGAGGAAGGCGCATGCACGACAACGCAAGGCTAGGCAATGCACGGAAGGCAAGCAAAGAGTAACGGAAGGCAGGGAAGGCAAGGGAAAGCAAGGCAAGGCAAGGGTAACAGAAGGAACGGCACGGCAAGGGGAAACAAGGCTAAGGCACGGCAACGCATGGCTAGGCAATGCACGGCAAGGCAAGGAAAGGGTAACGCAAGGCAAGGCACGGTGAGGCAAGGCAAGGCTGATGCACGACAAAAAACGGCTCGGCAATTCACGGCAAGGCAAGGAAAGGGTAACGCAAGGCAAGGCACGGTCAGGCGAGGCAAGGCTAAGGCACGACAACGCAAGGCTAGGCAATGCACGGAAGGCAAGCAAAGAGGAACGGAAGGCAAGGAAGGCTAGGGAAAGCAGGGAAAGGCAAGGGTAACGGAAGGAACGGCACGGTAAGGGCAAACAAGACTAAGGCACGACAACACAGGGCTAGGCAATGCAGGGCAAGGCAAGGAAATGGTAACGCAAGGCAAGGCACGGTTTGGGGAGGCAACGCTAATGCACGACAACGCAAGGCTAGGCAGTGCACGGCTAGGCAAGGAACGAGTAACGGAAGGAAAGGAAGGCAAGGCAAAGCAAAGCAAGGCAAGTGTAACAAAAGGCAAGGCACGGCAAGGGGAAACAAGGCTAAGGAACGGCAACGCACGGCTACGCAATGCACGGCCAGGCAAGGAAAGGGTAACGCAAGGCAAGGTACGGTAAGGCAAGACAAGGCTAATGCACGACAACGCACGGCTAGGCAATGCACGGCCAGGCAGGGAAAGGGTAACGCAAGGCAAGGCACGGTCAGGCGAGGCAAGGCTAAGGCACGACAACGCAAGGCTAGACAATGAACGGAAGGCAAGCAAAGAGTAAGGGAAGGCAAGGAAGGCAAGGGAAAGCAAGGGGAGGCAAGGGCAACGAAAGGAACGGCACGGGAAGGGGAAACAAAGCTAAGGCACGACAATGCAGGGCTAGGCAATGCACGGCAAGGCAAGGAAAGGGTAACGCAAGGCAAGGCACTGCCAGGCGAGGCAAGGCTAAGGCACGACAACGCAAGGCTAGAAAATGCACGGAAGGAAAGTAAAGAGTAACGGAAGGCAATGAAAGGAAGGGAAAGCAAGGCAAGGTAAGGGTAACGCAAGGCAAGGCACTGTGAGGTAAGGCAAGGCTGATGCACGACAACGCACGGCTAGGCAATTCACGGCAAGGCAAGGAAAGGGTAACGCAAGGCAAGGCACGGTCAGGCGAGGCAAGGCTAAGGCACGACAACGCAAGGCTAGGCAATGCACGGAAGGCAAGCAAAGAGGAACGGAAGCAAGGAAGGCTAGGGAAAGCAGGGAAAGGCAAGGGTAACGGAAGGAACGGCACGGTAAGGGCAAACAAGACCAAGGCACGACAACACAGGGCTAGGCAATGCAGGGCAAGGCAAGGAAATGGTAACGAAAGGCAAGGCACGGTTTGGGGAGGCAAAGCTAATGCACGACAACGCAAGGCTAGGCAGTGCACGGCTAGCCAAGGAAAGATTAACGGAAGGAAAGGAAGGCAAGGCAAAGCAAGGCAAGGCAAGTGTAACAAAAGGCAAGGCACGGCAAGGGGAAACAAGGCTAAGGAAAGGCAACGCACGGCTACGCAATGCACGGCCAGGCAAGGAAAGGGTAACGCAAGGCAAGGCACGGTAAGGCAAGACAAGGCTAATGCACGACAACGCACGGCTAGGCAATGCACGGCCAGGCAAGGAAAGGGTAACGCAAGGCAAGGCACGGTGAGGCAAGGCAAGGCAAATGCACGACAACGCACTGCTAGGCAATGCACGGCAAGGCAAGGAAAGGGTAACGCAAGGCAAGGCACGGTCAGGCGAGGCAAGGCTAAGGCACGACAACGCAAGGCTAGGCAATGAACGGAAGGCAAGCAAAGAATAACGGAAGGCAAGGAAGGCTAGGGAAAGCAGGGAAAGGCAAGGGTAACGGAAGGAACGGCACGGTAAGGGCAAACAAGACTAAGGCACGACAACACAGGGCTAGGCAATGCAGGGCAAGGCAAGGAAATGGTAACGCAAGGCAAGGCACGGTTTGGGGAGGCAAAGCTAATGCACGACAACGCAAGGCTAGGCAGTGCACGGCTAGGCAAGGAAAGAGTAACGGAAGGAAAGGAAGGCAAGGCAAAGCAAGGCAAGGCAAGTGTAACAAAAGGCAAGGCACGGCAAGGGAAACAAGGCTAAGGAACGGCAACGCACGGCTATGCAATGCACGGCCAGGCAAGGAAAGGGTAACGCAAGGCAAGGCACGGTAAGGCAAGACAAGGCTAATGCACGACAACGCACGGGTAGGCAATGCACGGCCAGGCAAGGAAAGGGTAACGCAAGTCAAGGCACGGTGAGGGAAGGCAAGGCAAATGCACGACAACGCACGGCTAGGCAATGCACGGCAAGGCAAGGAAAGGGTAACGCAAGGCAAGGCACGGTCAGGCGAGGCAAGGCTAAGGCACGACAACGCAAGGCTAGGCAATGAACGGAAGGCAAGCAAAGAGTAACGGAAGGCAAGGAAGGCAAGGGAAAGCAAGGGAAGGCAAGGGTAACGAAAGGAACGGCACGGTAAGGGGAAACAAGGCTAAGGCACGACAACACAGGGCTAGGCAATGCAGGGCAAGGCAAGGAAAGGGTAACGCAAGGCAAGGCACGGTTTGGGGAGGAAGGCGCATGCACGACAACGCAAGGCTAGGCAATGCACGGAAGGCAAGCAAAGAGTAACGGAAGGCAGGGAAGGCAAGGGAAAGCAAGGCAAGGTAAGGGTAACAGAAGGAACGGCACGGCAAGGGGAAACAAATCTAAGGCACGGCAACGCACGGCTAGGCAATGCACGGCCAGGCAAGGAAAGGGTAACGTAAGGCAAGGCACGGTGAGGCAAGGCAAGGCAAATGCACGACAACGCACGGCTAGGCAATGCACGGCAAGGCAAGGAAAGGGTAACGCAAGGCAAGGCACGGTCAGGCGAGGCAAGGCTAAGGCACGACAACGCAAGGCTAGGCAATGAACGGAAGGCAAGCAAAGAATAAAGGAAGGCAAGGAAGGCTAGGGAAAGCAGGGAAGGGAAGGGTAACGGAAGGAACGGCACGGTAAGGGCAAACAAGACTAAGGCACGACAACACAGGGCTAGGCAATGCAGGGCAAGGCAAGGAAATGGTAACGCAAGGCAAGGCACGGTTTGGGGAGGCAAAGCTAATGCACGACAACGCAAGGCTAGGCAGTGCACGGCTAGGTAAGGAAAGAGTAACGGAAGGAAAGGAAGGCAAGGCAAAGCAAGGCAAGGCAAGTGTAACAAAAGGCAAGGCACGGCAAGGGAAACAAGGCTAAGGAACGGCAACGCACGGCTATGCAATGCACGGCCAGGCAAGGAAAGGGTAACGCAAGGCAAGGCACGGTAAGGAAAGACAAGGCTAATGCACGACAACGCACGGCTAGGCAATGCACGGCCAGGCAAGGAAAGGGTAACGCAAGGCAAGGCACGGTGAGGGAAGGCAAGGCAAATGCACGACAACGCACGGCTAGGCAATGCACGGCAAGGCAAGGAAAGGGTAACGCAAGGCAAGGCACGGTCAGGCGAGGCAAGGCTAAGGCACGACAACGCAAGGCTAGGCAATGAACGGAAGGCAAGCAAAGAGTAACGGAAGGCAAGGAAGGCAAGGGAAAGCAAGGGAAGGCAAGGGTAACGAAAGGAACGGCACGGTAAGGGGAAACAAGGCTAAGGCACGATAACACAGGGCGAGGCAATGCAGGGCAAGGCAAGGAAAGGGTAACGCAAGGCAAGGCACGGTTTGGGGAGGAAGGCGCATGCACGACAACGCAAGGCTAGGCAATGCACGGAAGTCAAGCAAAGAGTAACGGAAGGCAGGGAAGGCAAGGGAAAGCAAGGCAAGGCAGGGGTAACAGAAGGAACGGCACGGCAAGGGGAAACAAGGCTAAGGCACGGCAACGCACGGCTAGGCAATGCACGGCAAGGCAAGGAAAGGGTAACGCAAGGCAAGGCACGGTGAGGCAAGGCCAGGCTGATGCACGACAACGCACGGCTCGGCAATTCACGGCAAGGCAAGGAAAGGGTAACGCAAGGCAAGGCACGGTCAGGCGAGGCAAGGCTAAGGCACGACAACGCAAGGCTAGGTAATGCACGGAAGGCAAGCAAAGAGGAACGGAAGGCAAGGAAGGCTAGGGAAAGCAGGGAAAGGCAAGGGTAACGGAAGGAACGGCACGGTAAGGGCAAACAAGACTAAGGCACGACAACACAGGGCTAGGCAATGCAGGGCAAGGCAAGGAAATGGTAACGCAAGGCAAGGCACGGTTTGGGGATGCAACGCTAATGCACGACAACGCAAGGCTAGGCAGTGCACGGCTAGGCAAGGAAAGAGTAACGGAAGGAAAGGAAGGCAAGGCAAAGCAAGGCAAGGCAAGTGTAACAAAAGGCAAGGCACGGCAAGGGGAAACAAGGCTAAGGAACGGCAACGCACGGCTACGCAATGCACGGCCAGGCAAGGAAAGGGTAACGCAAGGCAAGGCACGGTAAGGCAAGACAAGGCTAATGCACGACAATGCACGGGTAGGCAATGCACGGCCAGGCAAGGAAAGGGTAACGCAAGGCAAGGCACGGTTAGGCGAGGCAAGGCTAAGGCACGACAACGCAAGGCTAGACAATGAACGGAAGGCAAGCAAAGAGTAACGGAAGGCAAGGAAGGCAAGGGAAAGCAAGGGGAGGCAAGGGCAACGAAAGGAACGGCACGGTAAGGGGAAACAAAGCTAAGGCACGACAATGCAGGGCTAGGCAATGCACGGCAAGGCAAGGAAAGGGTAACGCAAGGCAAGGCACTGCCAGGCGAGGCAAGGCTAAGGCACGACAACGCAAGGCTAGGAAATGCACGGAAGGCAAGCAAAGAGGAACGGAAGGCAAGGAAGGCTAGGGAAAGCAGGGAAAGGCAAGGGTAACGGAAGGAACGGCACGGTAAGGGCAAACAAGACTAAGGCACGACAACACAGGGCTAGGCAATGCAGGGCAAGGCAAGGAAATGGTAACGAAAGGCAAGGCACGGTTTGGGGAGGCAAAGCTAATGCACGACAACGCAAGGCTAGGCAGTGCACGGCTAGCCAAGGAAAGAGAAACGGAAGGAAAGGAAGGCAAGGCAAAGCAAGGCAAGGCAAGTGTAACAAAAGGCAAGGCACGGCAAGGGGAAACAAGGCTAAGGAACGGCAACGCACGGCTACGCAATGCACGGCCAGGCAAGGAAAGGGTAACGCAAGGCAAGGCACGGTAAGGCAAGACAAGGCTAATGCACGACAACCCACGGCTAGGCAATGCACGGCCAGGCAAGGAAAGGGTAACGCAAGGCAAGGCACGGTGAGGCAAGGCAAGGCAAATGCACGACAACGCACGGCTAGGCAATGCACGGCAAGGCAAGGAAAGGGTAACGCAAGGCAAGGCACGGTCAGGCGAGGCAAGGCTAAGGCACGACAACGCAAGGCTAGGCAATGAACGGAAGGCAAGCAAAGAGTAACGGAAGGCAAGGAAGGCAAGGGAAAGCAAGGGAAGGCAAGGGTAACGAAAGGAACGGCACGGTAAGGGGAAACAAGGCTAAGGCACGACAACACAGGGCTAGGCAATGCAGGGCAAGGCAAGGAAAGGGTAACGCAAGGAAGGCGCATGCACGACAACGCAAGGCTAGGCAATGCACGAAAGGCAAGCAAAGAGTAACGGAAGGCAGGGAAGGCAAGGGAAAGCAAGGCAAGGCAAGGGTAACAGAAGGAACGGCACGGCAAGGGGAAACAAGGCTAAGGCACGGCAACGCACGGCTAGGCAATGCACGGCAAGGCAAGGAAAGGGTAACGCAAGGCAAGGCACGGTCAGGCGAGGCAAGGCTAAGGCACGACAACGCAAGGCTAGGCAATGCACGGAAGGCAAGCAAAGAGGAACGGAAGGCAAGGAAGGCTAGGGAAAGCAGGGAAAGGCAAGGGTAACGGAAGGAACGGCACGGTAAGGGCAAACAAGACTAAGGCACGACAACACAGGGCTAGGCAATGCAGGGCAAGGCAAGGAAATGGTAACGCAAGGCAAGGCACGGTTTGGGGAGGCAACGCTAATGCACGACAACGCAAGGCTAGGCAGTGCACGGCTAGGCAAGGAAAGAGTAACGGAAGGAAAGGAAGGCAAGGCAAAGCAAGGCAAGGCAAGTGTAACAAAAGGCAAGGCACGGCAAGGGGAAACAAGGCTAAGGAACGGCAACGCACGGCTACGCAATGCACGGCCAGGCAAGGAAAGGGTAACGCAAGGCAAGGCACGGTAAGGCAAGACAAGGCTAATGCACGACAACGCACGGCTAGGCAATGCACGGCCAGGCAAGGAAAGGGTAACGCAAGGCAAGGCACGGTGAGGCAAGGCAAGGCAAATGCACGACAACGCACGGCTAGGCAATGCACGGCAAGGCAAGGAAAGGGTAACGCAAGGCAAGGCACGGTCAGGCGAGGCAAGGCTAAGGCCCGGCAACGCAAGGCTAGACAATGAACGGAAGGCAAGCAAAGAGTAACGGAAGGCAAGGAAGGCAAGGGAAAGCAAAGGGAGGCAAGGGCAACGAAAGGAACGGCACGGTAAGGGGAAACAAAGCTAAGGCACGACAATGCAGGGCTAGGCAATGCACGGCAAGGCAAGGAAAGGGTAACGCAAGGCAAAGCACGGTGAGGCAAGACAAGGCAAATGCACGACAACGCACGGCTAGGCAATGCACGGCAAGGCAAGGAAAGGGTAACTCAAGGCAAGGCACGGTCAGGCGAGGCAAGGCTAAGGCACGACAACGCAAGGCTAGGCAATGCACGGAAGGCAAGCAAAGAGTAACGGAAGGCAAGGAAGGCAAGGGAAAGCAGGGGAAGGCAAGGGTAACGAAAGGAACGGCACGGTAAGGGGAAACAAGGCTAAGGCACGACAACACAGGGCTAGGCAATGCAGGGCAAGGCAAGGAAAGGGTAACGTAAGGCAAGGCACGGTTTGGGGAGGAAGGCGAATGCACGACAACGCAATGCTAGGTAATGCACGGAAGGCAAGCAAAGAGTAACGGAAGGCAAGGAAGGCAAGGGAAAGCAAGGCAAGGCAAGGGTAACAGAAGGAACGGCACGGCAAGGGGAAACAAGGCTAAGGCACTGCAACGCACGGCTAGGCAATGCACGGCAAGGCAAGGAAAGGGAAACGCAAGGCAAGGCACGGTGAGGCAAGGCAAGGCTGATGCACGACAACGCACGGCTAGGCAATGCACGGCAAGGCAAGGAAAGGGTAACGCAAGGCAAGGCACGGTCAGGCGAGGCAAGGCTAAGGCACGACAACGCAAGGCTAGGCAATGCACGGCAAGGCAAGGAAAGGGTAACGCAAGGCAAGGCACGGTAAGGCGCGGCAAGGCTAAGGCACGACAACGCAAGGCTAGGCAATAAACGGAAGGCAAGCAAAGAGTAACGGAAGGCAAGGAAGGCAAGGGAAAGCAGGGGAAGGCAAGGGTAACGGAAGGAACGGCACGGTAAGGGGAAACAAGGCTAAGGCACGACAACGCAGGGCTAGCCAATGCACGGCAAGGAAAGGAAAGGGTAACGCAAGGCAAGGCACCGTTACGCGAGGCAAGGCTAAGGCACGACAACGCAAGGCTAGGCAATGCACGGAAGTCAAGCAAAGAGTAACGGAAGGCAAGGAAGGCAAGGGAAAGCAAGGCAAGGCAAGGGTAACGGAAGGAACGGCACGGCAAGGGGAAACAAGGCTAAGGCACGGCAACGCACGGCTAGGCAATGCACGGCAAGGCAAGGAAAGGGTAATGCAAGGCAAGGCACTGTCAGGCGAGTCAAGGCTAAGGCAGGACAACGCAAGGCTAGGCAATGCACGGAAGGAAAGCAAAGAGTAACGGAAGGCAAGGAAAGGAAGGGAAAGCAAGGCAAGGTAAGGGTAACGCAAGGCAAGGCACGGTGAGGGAAGGCAAGGCTGATGCACGACAACGCACGGCTAGGCAATTCACGGCAAGGCAAGGAAAGGGTAACGCAAGGCAAGGCACGGTCAGGCGAGGCAAGGCTAAGGCACGACAACGCAAGGCTAGGCAATGCACGGAAGGCAAGCAAAGAGTAACGGAAGGCAGGGAAGGCAAGGGAAAGCAAGGCAAGGCAAGGGTAACAGAAGGAACGGCACGGCAAGGGGAAACAAGGCTAAGGCACGGCAACGCACGGCTAGGCAATGCACGGCAAGGCAAGGAAAGGGTAACGCAAGGTAAGGCACGGTGAGGCAAGGCCAGGCTGATGCACGACAACGCACGGCTCGGCAATTCACGGCAAGGCAAGGAAAGGGTAACGCAAGGCAAGGCACGGTCAGGCGAGGCAAGGCTAAGGCACGACAACGCAAGGCTAGGTAATGCACGGAAGGCAAGCAAAGAGGAACGGAAGGCAAGGAAGGCTAGGGAAAGCAGGGAAAGGCAAGGGTAACGGAAGGAACGGCACGGTAAGGGCAAACAAGACTAAGGCACGACAACACAGGGCTAGGCAATGCAGGGCAAGGCAAGGAAATGGTAACGCAAGGCAAGGCACGGTTTGGGGAGGCAACGCTAATGCACGACAACGCAAGGCTAGGCAGTGCACGGCTAGGCAAGGAAAGAGTAACGGAAGGAAAGGAAGGCAAGGCAAAGCAAGGCAAGGCAAGTGTAACAAAAGGCAAGGCACGGCAAGGGGAAACAAGGCTAAGGAACGGCAACGCACGGCTACGCAATGCACGGCCAGGCAAGGAAAGGGTAACGCAAGGCAAGGCACGGTAAGGCAAGACAAGGCTAATGCACGACAACGCACGGGTAGGCAATGCACGGCCAGGCAAGGAAAGGGTAACGCAAGGCAAGGCACGGTTAGGCGAGGCAAGGCTAAGGCACGACAACGCAAGGCTAGACAATGAACGGAAGGCAAGCAAAGAGTAACGGAAGGCAAGGAAGGCAAGGGAAAGCAAGGGGAGGCAAGGGCAACGAAAGGAACGGCACGGTAAGGGGAAACAAAGCTAAGGCACGACAATGCAGGGCTAGGCAATGCACGGCAAGGCAAGGAAAGGGTAACGCAAGGCAAGGCACTGCCAGGCGAGGCAAGGCTAAGGCACGACAACGCAAGGCTAGGAAATGCACGGAAGGAAAGCAAAGAGTAACGGAAGGCAATGAAAGGAAGGGAAAGCAAGGCAAGGTAAGGGTAACGCAAGGCAAGGCACTGTGAGGTAAGGCAAGGCTGATGCACGACAACGCACGGCTAGGCAATTCACGGCAAGGCAAGGAAAGGGTAACGCAAGGCAAGGCACGGTCAGGCGAGGCAAGGCTAAGGCACGACAACGCAAGGCTAGGCAATGCACGGAAGGCAAGCAAAGAGGAACGGAAGGCAAGGAAGGCTAGGGAAAGCAGGGAAAGGCAAGGGTAACGGAAGGAACGGCACGGTAAGGGCAAACAAGACTAAGGCACGACAACACAGGGCTAGGCAATGCAGGGCAAGGCAAGGAAATGGTAACGAAAGGCAAGGCACGGTTTGGGGAGGCAAAGCTAATGCACGACAACGCAAGGCAAGGCAGTGCACGGCTAGCCAAGGAAAGAGTAACGGAAGGAAAGGAAGGCAAGGCAAAGCAAGGCAAGGCAAGTGTAACAAAAGGCAAGGCACGGCAAGGGGAAACAAGGCTAAGGAACGGCAACGCACGGCTACGCAATGCACGGCCAGGCAAGGAAAGGGTAACGCAAGGCAAGGCACGGTTTGGGGAGGAAGGCGCATGCACGACAACGCAAGGCTAGGCAATGCACGAAAGGCAAGCAAAGAGTAACGGAAGGCAGGGAAGGCAAGGGAAAGCAAGGCAAGGCAAGGGTAACGCAAGGCAAGGAACGGCACGGCAAGGGGAAACAAGGCTAAGGCACGGCAACGCACGGCTAGGCAATGCACGGCAAGGCAAGGAAAGGGTAACGCAAGGCAAGGCACGGTCAGGCGAGGCAAGGCTAAGGCACGACAACGCAAGGCTAGGCAATGCACGGAAGGCAAGCAAAGCAAAGAGGAACGGAAGGCAAGGAAGGCTAGGGAAAGCAGGGAAAGGCAAGGGTAACGGAAGGAACGGCACGGTAAGGGCAAACAAGACTAAGGCACGACAACACAGGGCTAGGCAATGCAGGGAAGGCAAGGAAATGGTAACGCAAGGCAAGGCACGGTTTGGGGAGGCAACGCTAATGCACGACAACGCAAGGCTAGGCAGTGCACGGCTAGGCAAGGAAAGAGTAACGGAAGGAAAGGAAGGCAAGGCAAAGCAAGGCAAGGCAAGTGTAACAAAAGGCAAGGCACGGCAAGGGGAAACAAGGCTAAGGAACGGCAACGCACGGCTACGCAATGCACGGCCAGGCAAGGAAAGGGTAACGCAAGGCAAGGCACGGTAAGGCAAGACAAGGCTAATGCACGACAACGCACGGCTAGGCAATGCACGGCCAGGCAAGGAAAGGGTAACGCAAGGCAAGGCACGGTGAGGCAAGGCAAGGCAAATGCACGACAACGCACAGCTAGGCAATGCACGGCAAGGCAAGGAAAGGGTAACGCAAGGCAAGGCACGGTCAGGCGAGGCAAGGCTAAGGCACGGCAACGCAAGGCTAGACAATGAACGGAAGGCAAGCAAAGAGTAACGGAAGGCAAGGAAGGCAAGGGAAAGCAAAGGGAGGCAAGGGCAACGAAAGGAACGGCACGGTAAGGGGAAACAAAGCTAAGGCACGACAATGCAGGGCTAGGCAATGCACGGCAAGGCAAGGAAAGGGTAACGCAAGGCAAAGCACGGTGAGGCAAGACAAGGCAAATGCACGACAACGCACGGCTAGGCAATGCACGGCAAGGCAAGGAAAGGGTAACTCAAGGCAAGGCACGGTCAGGCGAGGCAAGGCTAAGGCACGACAACGCAAGGCTAGGCAATGCACGGAAGGCAAGCAAAGAGTAACGGAAGGCAAGGAAGGCAAGGGAAAGCAGGGGAAGGCAAGGGTAACGAAAGGAACGGCACGGTAAGGGGAAACAAGGCTAAGGCACGACAACACAGGGCTAGGCAATGCAGGGCAAGGCAAGGAAAGGGTAACGTAAGGCAAGGCACGGTTTGGGGAGGAAGGCGAATGCACGACAACGCAAGGCTAGGCAATGCACGGAAGGCAAGCAAAGAGTAACGGAAGGCAAGGAAGGCAAGGGAAAGCAAGGCAAGGCAAGGGTAACAGAAGGAACGGCACGGCAAGGGGAAACAAGGCTAAGGCACTGCAACGCACGGCTAGGCAATGCACGGCAAGGCAAGGAAAGGGAAACGCAAGGCAATGCACGGTGAGGCAAGGCAAGGCTGATGCAGGACAACGGACGGCTAGGCAATGCACGGCAAGGCAAGGAAAGGGTAACGCAAGGCAAGGCACGGTCAGGCGAGGCAAGGCTAAGGCACGACAACGCAAGGCTAGGCAATGCACGGCAAGGCAAGGAAAGGGTAACGCAAGGCAAGGCACGGTAAGGCGCGGCAAGGCTAAGGCACGACAACGCAAGGCTAGGCAATAAACGGAAGGCAAGCAAAGAGTAACGGAAGGCAAGGAAGGCAAGGGAAAGCAGGGGAAGGCAAGGGTAACGGAAGGAACGGCACGGTAAGGGGAAACAAGGCTAAGGCACGACAACGCAGGGCTAGCCAATGCACGGCAAGGAAAGGAAAGGGTAACGCAAGGCAAGGCACCGTTACGCGAGGCAAGGCTAAGGCACGACAACGCAAGGCTAGGCAATGCACGGAAGGCAAGCAAAGAGTAACGGAAGGCAAGGAAGGCAAGGGAAAGCAAGGCAAGGCAAGGGTAACGGAAGGAACGGCACGGCAAGGGGAAACAAGGCTAAGGCACGGCAACGCACGGCTAGGCAATGCACGGCAAGGCAAGGAAAGGGTAATGCAAGGCAAGGCACTGTCAGGCGAGTCAAGGCTAAGGCAGGACAACGCAAGGCTAGGCAATGCACGGAAGGAAAGCAAAGAGTAACGGAAGGCAAGGAAAGGAAGGGAAAGCAAGGCAAGGTAAGGGTAACGCAAAGCAAGGCACGGTGAGGGAAGGCAAGGCTGATGCACGACAACGCACGGCTAGGCAATTCACGGCAAGGCAAGGAAAGGGTAACGCAAGGCAAGGCACGGTCAGGCGAGGCAAGGCTAAGGCACGACAACGCAAGGCTAGGCAATGCACGGAAGGCAAGCAAAGAGTAACGTAAGGCAGGGAAGGCAAGGGAAAGCAAGGCAAGGCAAGGGTAACAGAAGGAACGGCACGGCAAGGGGAAACAAGGCTAAGGCACGGCAACGCAAGACTAGGCAATGCACGGCAAGGCAAGGAAAGGGTAACGCAAGGCAAGGCACGGTGAGGCAAGGCCAGGCTGATGCACGACAACGCACGGCTCGGCAATTCACGGCATGGCAAGGAAAGGGTAACGCAAGGCAAGGCACGGTCAGGCGAGGCAAGGCTAAGGCACGACAACGCAAGGCTAGGTAATGCACGGAAGGCAAGCAAAGAGGAACGGAAGGCAAGGAAGGCTAGGGAAAGCAGGGAAAGGCAAGGGTAACGGAAGGAACGGCACGGTAAGGGCAAACAAGACTAAGGCACGACAACACAGGGCTAGGCAATGCAGGGCAAGGCAAGGAAATGGTAACGCAAGGCAAGGCACGGTTTGGGGAGGCAACGCTAATGCACGACAACGCAAGGCTAGGCAGTGCACGGCTAGGCAAGGAAAGAGTAACGGAAGGAAAGGAAGGCAAGGCAAAGCAAGGCAAGGCAAGTGTAACAAAAGGCAAGGCACGGCAAGGGGAAACAAGGCTAAGGAACGGCAACGCACGGCTACGCAATGCACGGCCAGGCAAGGAAAGGGTAACGCAAGGCAAGGCACGGTAAGGCAAGACAAGGCTAATGCACGACAACGCACGGGTAGGCAATGCACGGCCAGGCAAGGAAAGGGTAACGCAAGGCAAGGCACGGTGAGGCAAGGCAAGGCTGATGCACGACAACGCACGGCTAGGCAATGCACGGCAAGGCAAGGAAAGGGTAACGCAAGGCAAGGCACGGTCAGGCGAGGCAAGGCTAAGGCAAGGCAACGCAAGGCTAGGCAATGCACGGCAATGCAAGGAAAGGGTAACGCAAGGCAAGGCACGGTGAGGCAAGGCAAGGCTGATGCACGACAACGCACGGCTAAGCAATGCACGGAAAGGCAAGGAAAGGGTAACGCAAGGCAAGGCAAGGTCAGGCGAGGCAAGGCTAAGGCACGACAACACAAGGCCAGGCAATGCACGGCAAGGCAAGGAAAGGGTAACGCAAGGCAAGGCACGGTAAGGCGCGGCAAGGCTAAGGCACGACAACGCAAGGCTAGGCAATAAACGGAAGGCAAGCAAAGAGTAACGGAAGGCAAGGAAGGCAAGGGAAAGCAAGGGAAGGCAAGGGCAACGAAAGGAACGGCACGGTAAGGGGAAACAAAGCTAGGGCACGACAATGCAGGGCTAGGCAATGCACGGCAAGGCAAGGAAAGGGTAACGCAAGGCAAAGCACGGTGAGGCAAGACAAGGCAAATGCACGACAACGCACGGCTAGGCAATGCACGGCAAGGCAAGGAAAGGGTAACTCAAGGCAAGGCACGGTCAGGCGAGGCAAGGCTAAGGCACGACAACGCAAGGCTAGGCAATGCACGGAAGGCAAGCAAAGAGGAACGGAAAGCAAGGAAGGCAAGGGAAAGCAGGGGAAGGCAAAGGTAACGAAAGGAACGGCACGGTAAGGGGAAACAAGGCTAAGGCACGACAACACAGGGCTAGGCAATGCAGGGCAAGGCAAGGAAAGGGTAACGCAAGGCAAGGCACGGTTTGGGGAGGCAAAGCTAATGCACGACAACGCAAGGCTAGGCAGTGCACGGCTAGGCAAGGAAAGAGTAACGGAAGGCAAGGAAGGCAAGGCAAAGCAAGGCAAGGCAAGGGTAACAGAAGGAACGGCACGGCAAGGGGAAACAAGGCTAAGGAACGGCAACGCACGGCTACGAAATGCACGGCAAGGCAAGGAAAGGGTAACGCAAGGCAAGGCACGGTGAGGCAAGGCAAGGCTAAGGCAAGATAACGCAAGGCTAGGCAATGCACGGCAAGGCAAGGAAAGGGTAACGCAAGGCAAGGCACGGTGAGGCAAGGCAAGGCTGATGCACGACAACGCACGGCTAGGCAATGCACGGCAAGGCAAGGAAAGGGTAACGCAAGGCAAGGCACGGTCAGGCGAGGCAAGGCTAAGGCACGACAACGCAAGGCTAGGCAATGCACGGCAAGGCAAGGAAAGGGTAACGCAAGGCAAGGCACGGTAAGGCGCGGCAAGGCTAAGGCACGACAACGCAAGGCTAGGCAATAAACGGAAGGCAAGCAAAGAGTAACGGAAGGCAAGGAAGGCAAGGGAAAGCAGGGGAAGGCAAGGGTAACGGAAGGAACGGCACGGCAAGGGGAAACAAGGCTAAGGCACGGCAACGCACGGCTAGGCAATGCAAGGCAAGGCAAGGAAAGGGTAACGCAAGGCAAGGCACTGTCAGGCGAGGCAAGGCTAAGGCACGACAACGCAAGGCTAGGCAATGCACGGAAGGCAAGCAAAGAGTAACGGAAGGCAAGGAAGGCAAGGGAAAGCAAGGCAAGGCAAGGGTAACGGAAGGAACGGCACGGCAAGGGGAAACAAGGCTAAGGCACGGCAACGCACGGCTAGGCAATGCACGGCAAGGCAAGGAAAGGGTAACGCAAGGCAAGGCACTGTCAGGCGAGGCAAGGCTAAGGCACGACAACGCAAGGCTAGGCAATGCACGGAAGGAAAGCAAAGAGTAACGGAAGGCAAGGAAAGGAAGGGAAAGCAAGGCATGGTAAGGGTAACGCAAGGCAAGGCACGGTGAGGGAAGGCAAGGCTGATGCACGACAACGCACGGCTAGGCAATTCACGGCAAGGCAAGGAAAGGGTAACGCAAGGCAAGGCACGGTCAGGCGAGGCAAGGCTAAGGCACGACAACGCAAGGCTAGGCAATGCACGGAAGGCAAGCAAAGAGTAACGGAAGGCAAGGAAGGCAAGGGAAAGCAGGGGAAGGCAAGGGTAACGGAAGGAACGGCACGGTAAGGGCAAACAAGGCTAAGGCACGACAACACAGGGCTAGGCAATGCAGGGCAAGGCAAGGAAAGGGTAACGCAAGGCAAGGCACGGTTTGGGGAGGCAAGGCTAATGCACGACAACGCAAGGCTAGGCAGTGCACGGCTAGGCAAGGAAAGAGTAACGGAAGGAAAGGAAGGCAAGGCAAAGCAAGGCAAGGCAAGTGTAACAAAAGGCAAGGCACGGCAAGGGGAAACAAGGCTAAGGAACGGCAACGCACGGCTACGCAATGCACGGCCAGGCAAGGAAAGGGTAACGCAAGGCAAGGCACGGTAAGGCAAGACAAGGCTAATGCACGACAACGCACGGCTAGGCAATGCACGGCCAGGCAAGGAAAGGGTAACGCAAGGCAAGGCACGGTGAGGCAAGGCAAGGCAAATGCACGACAACGCACGGCTAGGCAATGCACGGCAAGGCAAGGAAAGGGTAACGCAAGGCAAGGCACGGTCAGGCGAGGCAAGGCTAAGGCACGACAACGCAAGGCTAGGCAATGAACGGAAGGCAAGCAAAGAGTAACGGAAGGCAAGGAAGGCAAGGGAAAGCAAGGGAAGGCAAGGGCAACGAAAGGAACGGCACGGTAAGGGGAAACAAAGCTAAGGCACGACAATGCAGGGCTAGGCAATGCACGGCAAGGCAAGGAAAGGGTAACGCAAGGCAAAGCACGGTGAGGCAGGACAAGGCAAATGCACGACAACGCACGGCTAGGCAATGCACGGAAGGCAAGCAAAGAGTAACGGAAGGCAAGGAAGGCAAGGGAAAGCAAGGCAAGGCAAGGGTAACGGAAGGAACGGCACGGCAAGGGGAAACAAGGCTAAGGCACAGCAACAATGCACGGCTAGGCAATGCACGGAAGGAAAGCTAAGAGTAACAAGGCAAGGAAAGGAAGGGAAACAAGGCAAGGTAAGGGTAACGCAAGGCAAGGCACGGTGAGGGAAGGCAAGGCTGATGCACGACAACGCACGGCTAGGCAATTCACGGCAAGGCAAGGAAAGGGTAACGCAAGGCAAGGCACGGTCAGGCGAGGCAAGGCTAAGGCACGACAACGCAAGGCTAGGCAATGCACGGAAGGCAAGCAAAGAGGAACGGAAGGCAAGGAAGGCTAGGGAAAGCAGGGGAAGGCAAGGGTAACGAAAGGAACGGCACGGTAAGGGCAAACAAGACTAAGGCACGACAACACAGGGCTAGGCAATGCAGGGCAAGGCAAGGAAAGGGTAACGCAAGGCAAGGCACGGTTTGGGGAGGCAAAGCTAATGCACGACAACGCAAGGCTAGGCAGTGCACGGCTAGGCAAGGAAAGAGTAACGGAAGGCAAGGAAGGCAAGGCAAAGCAAGGCAAGGCAAGGGTAACAGAAGGAACGGCACGGCAAGGGGAAACAAGGCTAAGGAACGGCAACGCACGGCTACGAAATGCACGGCAAGGCAAGGAAAGGGTAACGCAAGGCAAGGCACGGTGAGGCAAGGCAAGGCTGATGCACGACAACGCACGGCTAGGCAATGCACGGCAAGGCAAGGAAAGGGTAACGCAAGGCAAGGCACGGTCAGGCGAGGCAAGGCTAAGGCAAGACAACGCAAGGCTAGGCAATGCACGGCAAGGCAAGGAAAGGGTAACGCAAGGCAAGGCACGGTGAGGCAGGCAAGGCTGCATGCACGACAACGCAAGGCTAGGCAATGCACGGCAAGGCAAGGAAAGAGTAACGGAAGGCAAGGAAGGCAAGGGAAAGCAAGGCAAGGCAAGGGAACAAAGGAACGGCACGGCAAGGGGAAACAAGGCTAAGGACGGCAAGCAGGCTAGGCAATGCACGGCAAGGCAAGGAAAGGAAACGCAAGGCAAGGCACGAAGGCAAGGCAAGGCACGACAACGCACGGCTAGGCAATGCACGGCAAGGCAAGGAAAGGGTAACGCAAGGCAAGGCACTGTCAGGCGAGGCAAGGCTAAGGCACGACAACGCAAGGCTAGGCAATGCACGGAAGGCAAGCAAAGAGTAACGGAAGGCAAGGAAGGCTAGGGAAAGCAGGGAAAGGCAAGGGTAACGGAAGGAACGGCACGGTAAGGGGAAACAAGGCTAAGGCACGACAACACAGGGCTAGGCAATGCACGGCAAGGAAAGGAAAGGGTAACGCAAGGCAAGGCACCGTAACGCGAGGCAAGGCTAAGGCACGACAACGCAAGGCTAGGCAATGCACGGCTAGGCAAGGAAAGAGTAACGGAAGGCAAGGAAGGCAAGGCAAAGCAAGGCAAGGCAAGGGTAACAAAAGGAACGGCACGGCAAGGGGAAACAAGGCTAAGGCACGGCAACGCACGGCTAGGCAATGCACGGCAAGGCAAGGAAAGGGTAACGCAAGGCAAGGCACTGTCAGGCAAGGCAAGTCACGACAACGCAAGTAATGCACGACAACGCAAGGCTAGGCAATGCACGGAAGGCAAGCAAAGAGTAACGGAAGGCAATCACGGCAAGGCAAGGAAAGGGTAACGGAAGGCAAGGAAGGCAAGGGAAAGCAAGGCAAGGCAAGGGTAACAGAATGAACGGCACGGCAAGGGGAAACAAGGCTAAGGCACGGCAACGCACGGCTAGGCAATGCACGGCAAGGCAAGGAAAGGGTAACGCAAGGCAAGGAACGATGAGGCAAGGCAAGGCTGATGCACGACAACGCACGGCTAGGCAATGCACGGCAAGGCAAGGAAAGGGTAACGCAAGGCAAGGCACGGTCAGGCGAGGCAAGGCTAAGGCACGACAACGCAAGGCTAGGCAATGCACGGCAAGGCAAGGAAAGGGTAACGCAAGGCAAGGTACGGTAAGGCGCGGCAAGGCTAAGGCACGACAACGCAAGGCTAGGCAATAAACGGAAGGGAAGCAAAGAGTAACGGAAGGCAAGGAATGCAAGGGAAAGCAGGGGAAGGCAAGGGTAACGGAAGGAACGGCACGGTAAGGGGAAACAAGGCTAAGGCACGACAACGCAGGGCTAGCCAATGCACGGCAAGGAAAGGAAAGGGTAACGCAAGGCAAGGCACCGTTACGCGAGGCAAGGCTAAGGCACGACAACGCAAGGCTAGGCAATGCACGGAAGGCAAGCAAAGAGTAACGGAAGGCAAGGAAGGCAGGGGAAAGCAGGGGAAGGCAAGGGTAACGGAAGGAACGGCAATGTAAGGGGAAACAAGGCTAAGGCACGACAACGCAGGGCTAGCCAATGCACGGCAAGGAAAGGAAAGGGTAACGCAAGGCAAGGCACCGTTACGCGAATCAAGGCTAAGGCACGACAACGCAAGGCTAGGCAATGCACGGAAGGCAAGCAAAGAGTAACGGAAGGCAAGGAAGGCAAGGGAAAGCAAGGCAAGGCAAGGGTAACGGAAGCAACGGCACGGCAAGGGGAAACAAGGCTAAGGCACGGCAACGCACGGCTAGGCAATGCACGGCAAGGCAAGGAAAGGGTAATGCAAGGCAAGGCACTGTCAGGCGAGTCAAGGCTAAGGCAGGACAACGCAAGGCTAGGCAATGCACGGAAGGAAAGCAAAGAGTAACGGAAGGCAAGGAAAGGAAGGGAAAGCAAGGCAAGGTAAGGGTAAGGCAAGGCAAGGCACGGTGAGGGAAGGCAAGGCTGATGCACGACAACGCACGGCTAGGCAATTCACGGCAAGGCAAGGAAAGGGTAACGCAAGGCAAGGCACGGTCAGGCGAGGCAAGGCTAAGGCACGACAACGCAAGGCTAGGCAATGCACGGAAGGCAAGCAAAGAGGAACGGAAGGCAAGGAAGGCTAGGGAAAGCAGGGAAAGGCAAGGGTAACGGAAGGAACGGCACGGTAAGGGCAAACAAGACTAAGGCACGACAACACAGGGCTAGGCAATGCAGGGCAAGGCAAGGAAAGGGTAACGCAAGCCAAGGCACGGTTTGGGGAGGCAAAGCTAATGCACGACAACGCAAGGCTAGGCAGTGCACGGCTAGCCAAGGAAAGAGTAACGGAAGGAAAGTAAGGCAAGGCAAAGCAAGGCAAGGCAAGTGTAACAAAAGGCAAGGCACGGCAAGGGGAAACAAGGCTAAGGAACGGCAACGTACGGCTACGCAATGCACGGCCAGGCAAGGAAAGGGTAACGCAAGGGAAGGCACGGTAAGGCAAGACAAGGCTAATGCACGACAACGCACGGCTAGGCAATGCACGGCCAGGCAAGGAAAGGGTAACGCAAGGCAAGGCACGGTGAGGCAAGGCAAGGCAAATGCACGACAACGCACGGCTAGGCAATGCACGGCAAGGCAAGGAAAGGGTAACGCAAGGCAAGGCACGGTCAGGCGAGGCAAGGCTAAGGCACGACAACGCAAGGCTAGGCAATGAACGGAAGGCAAGCAAAGAGTAACGGAAGGCAAGGAAGGCAAGGGAAAGCAAGGCAAGGCAAGGGCAACGAAAGGAACGGCACAGTAAGGGGAAACAAAGCTAAGGCACGACAATGCAGGGCTAGGCAATGCACGGCAAGGCAAGGAAAGGGTAACGCAAGGCAAAGCACGGTGAGGCAAGACAAGGCAAATGCACGACAACGCACGGCTAGGCAATGCACGGCAAGGCAAGGAAAGGGTAACGCAAGGCAAGGCACGGTTTGGGGAGGCAAAGCTAATGCACGACAACGCAAGGCTAGGCAGTGCACGGCTAGGCATGGAAAGAGTAACGGAAGGCAAGGAAGGCAAGGCAAAGCAAGGCAAGGCAAGGGTAACAGAAGGAACGGCACGGCAAGGGGAAACAAGGCTAAGGAACGGCAACGCACGGCTACGAAATGCACGGCAAGGCAAGGAAAGGGTAACGCAAGGCAAGGCACGGTGAGGCAAGGCAAGGCTGATGCACGACAACGCACGGCTAGGCAATGCACGGCAAGGCAAGGAAAGGGTAACGGAAGGCAAGGCACTGTCAGGCGAGGCAAGGCTAAGGCAAGAACGCAAGGCTAGGCAATGCACGGCAAGGCAAGGAAAGGGTAACGCAAGGCAAGGCACGGTGAGGCAAGGCAAGGCTGATGCACGACAACGCACGGCTAGGCAATGCACCCCAAGGCAAGGAAAGGGTAACGCAAGGCAAGGCACGGTGAGGGAAGGCAAGGCAAATGCACGACAACGCACGGCTAGGCAATGCACGGCAAGGCAAGGAAAGGGTAACGCAAGGCAAGGCACGGTCAGGCGAGGCAAGGCTAAGGCACGACAACGCAAGGCTAGGCAATGAACGGAAGGCAAGCAAAGAGTAACGGAAGGCAAGGAAGGCAAGGGAAAGCAAGGGAAGGCAAGGGTAACGAAAGGAACGGCACGGTAAGGGGAAACAAGGCTAAGGCACGACAACACAGGGCTAGGCAATGCAGGGCAAGGCAAGGAAAGGGTAACGCAAGGCAAGGCACGGTTTGGGGAGGAAGGCGCATGCACGACAACGCAAGGCTAGGCAATGCACGGAAGGCAAGCAAAGAGTAACGGAAGGCAAGGAAGGCAAGGGAAAGCAAGGCAAGGCAAGGGTAACAGAATGAACGGCACGGCAAGGGGAAACAAGTCTAAGGCACGGCAACGCACGGCTAGGCAATGCACGGCAAGGCAAGGAAAGGGTAACGCAAGGCAAGGCACGATGAGGCAAGGCAAGGCTGATGCACGACAATGCACGGCTAGGCAATGCACGGCAAGGCAAGGAAAGGGTAACGCAAGGCAAGGCACGGTCAGGCGAGGCAAGGCTAAGGAACGACAACGCAAGGCTAGGCAATGCACGGCAAGGCAAGGAAAGTGTAACGCAAGGCAAGGCACGGTAAGGCGCGGCAAGGCTAAGGCACGACAACGCAAGGCTAGGCAATAAACGGAAGGGAAGCAAAGAGTAACGGAAGGCAAGGAATGCAAGGGAAAGCAGGGGAAGGCAAGGGTAACGGAAGGCACGGCACGGTAAGGGGAAACAAGGCTAAGGCACGACAACGCAGGGCTAGCCAATGCACGGCAAGGAAAGGAAAGGGTAACGCAAGGCAAGGCACCGTTACGCGAGGCAAGGCTAAGGCACGACAACGCAAGGCTAGGCAATGCACGGAAGGCAAGCAAAGAGTAACGGAAGGCAAGGAAGGCAAGGGAAAGCAAGGCAAGGCAAGGGTAACGGAAGGAACGGCACGGCAAGGGGAAACAAGGCTAAGGCACGGCAACGCACGGCTAGGCAATGCACGGCAAGGCAATGCACGGCAAGGCAAGGAAAGGGTAACGCAAGGCAAGGCACTGTCCGGCCAGGCAAGGCTAAGGCACGACAACGCAAGGCTAGGCAATGCACGGACGGAAAGCAAAGAGTAACGGAAGGCAATGAAAGGAAGGGAAAGCAAGGCAAGGTAAGGGTAACGCAAGGCAAGGCACGGTGAGGCAAGGCAAGGCTGATGCACGACAACGCACGGCTAGGCAATTCACGGCAAGGCAAGGAAAGGGTAACGCAAGGCAAGGCACGGTCAGGCGAGGCAAGGCTAAGGCACGACAACGCAAGGCTAGGCAATGCACGGAAGGCAAGCAAAGAGGAACGGAAGGCAAGGAAGGCTAGGGAAAGCAGGGAAAGGCAAGGGTAACGAAAGGAACGGCACGGTAAGGGCAAACAAGAATAAGGCACGACAACACAGGGCTAGGCAATGCAGGGCAAGGCAAGGAAATGGTAACGCAAGGCAAGGCACGGTTTGGGGAGGCAAAGCTAATGCACGACAACGCAAGGCTAGGCAGTGCACGGCTAGGCAAGGAAAGAGTAACGGAAGGAAAGGAAGGCAAGGCAAAGCAAGGCAAGGCAAGTGTAACAAAAGGCAAGGCACGGCAAGGGGAAACAAGGCTAAGGAACGGCAACGCACGGCTACGCAATGCACGGCCAGGCAAGGAAAGGGTAACGCAAGGCAAGCACGGTAAGGCAAGACAAGGCTAATGCACGACAACGCACGGCTAGGCAATGCACGGCCAGGCAAGGAAAGGGTAACGCAAGGCAAGGCACGGTGAGGCAAGGCAAGGCAAATGCACGACAACGCACGGCTAGGCAATGCACGGCAAGGCAAGGAAAGGGTAACGCAAGGCAAGGCACGGTCAGGCGAGGCAAGGCTAAGGTACGACAACGCAAGGCTAGGCAATGAACGGAAGGCAAGCAAAGAGTAACGGAAGGCAAGGAAGGCAAGGGAAAGCAAGGGAAGGCAAGGGCAACGAAAGGAACGGCACGGTAAGGGGAAACAAAGCTAAGGCACGACAATGCAGGGCTAGGCAATGCACGGCAAGGCAAGGAAAGGGTAACGCAAGGCAAAGCACGGTGAGGCAAGACAAGGCAAATGCACGACAACGCACGGCTAGGCAATGCACGGCAAGGAAAGGAAAGGGTAACTCAAGGCAAGGCACGGTCAGGCGAGGCAAGGCTAAGGCACGACAACGCAAGGCTAGGCAATGCACGGAAGGCAAGCAAAGAGTAACGGAAGGCAAGGAAGGCAAGGGAAAGCAGGGGAAGGCAAGGGTAACGAAAGGAACGGCACGGTATGGGGAAACAAGGCTAAGGCACGACAACGCAAGGCTAGGCAATGCAGGGCAAGGCAAGGAAAGGGTAACGCAAGGCAAGGCACGGTTTGGGGAGGAAGGCGAATGCACGACAACGCAAGGCTAGGCAATGCACGGAAGGCAAGCAAAGAGTATCGGAAGGCAAGGAAGGCAAGGGAAAGCAAGGCAAGGCAAGGGTAACAAAAGGAACGGCACGGCAAGGGGAAACAAGGCTAAGGCACGGCAACGCACGGCTAGGCAATGCACGGCAAGGCAAGGAAAGGGTAACGCAAGGCAAGGCACGGTGAGGCAAGGCAAGGCTGATGCACGACAACGCACGGCTAGGCAATGCACGGCAAGGCAAGGAAAGGGTAACGCAAGGCAAGGCACGGTCAGGCGAGGCAAGGCTAAGGCACGACAACGCAACGCTAGGCAATGCACGGCAAGGCAAGGAAAGGGTAACGCAAGGCAAAGCACGGTAAGGCGCGGCAAGGCTAAGGCACGACAACGCAAGGTAGGCAATAAACGGAAGGCAAGCAAAGAGTAACGGAAGGCAAGGAGGCAAGGGAAAGCAGGGGAAGGCAAGGGTAACGGAAGGAACGGCACGGTAAGGGGAAACAAGGCTAAGGCACGACAACGCAGGGCTAGCCAATGCACGGCAAGGAAAGGAAAGGGTAACGCAAGGCAAGGCACCGTTAGGCGAGGCAAGGCTAAGGCACGGCAACGCAAGGCTAGGCAATGCACGGAAGGGAAGCAAAGAGTAACGGAAGGCAAGGAAGGCAAGGGAAAGCAAGGCAAGGCAAGGGTAACGGAAGGAACGGCACGGCAAGGGGAAACAAGGCTAAGGCACGGCAACGCACGGCTAGGCAATGCACGGCAAGGCAAGGAAAGTGTAATGCAAGGCAAGGCACTGTCAGGCGAGTCAAGGCTAAGGCAGGACAACGCAAGGCTAGGCAATGCACGGAAGGAAAGCAAAGAGTAACGGAAGGCAAGGAAAGGAAGGGAAAGCAAGGCAAGGTAAGGGTAACGCAAGGCAAGGCACGGTGAGGGAAGGCAAGGCTGATGCACGACAACGCACGGCTAGGCAGTGAACGGCTAGGCAAGGAAAGAGTAACGGAGGAAAGGAAGGCAAGGCAAAGCAAGGCAAGGCAAGTGTAACAAAAGGCAAGGCACGGCAAGGGGAAACAAGGCTAAGGAACGGCAACGCACGGCTACGCAATGCACGGCCAGGCAAGGAAAGGGTAACGCAAGGCAAGGCACGGTAAGGCAAGACAAGGCTAATGCACGACAACGCACGGCTAGGCAATGCACGGCCAGGCAAGGAAAGGGTAACGCAAGGCAAGGCACGGTGAGGCAAGGCAAGGCAAATGCACGACAACGCACGGCTAGGCAATGCACGGCAAGGCAAGGAAAGGGTAACGCAAGGCAAGGCACGGTCAGGCGAGGCAAGGCTAAGGCACGACAACGCAAGGCTAGGCAATGAACGGAAGGCAAGCAAAGAGTAACGGAAGGCAAGGAAGGCAAGGGAAAGCAAGGGAAGGCAAGGGCAACGAAAGGAACGGCACGGTAAGGGGAAACAAAGCTAAGGCACGACAATGCAGGGCTAGGCAATGCACGGCAAGGCAGGGAAAGAGTAACGCAAGGCAAAGCACGGTGAGGCAAGACAAGGCAAATGCACGACAACGCACGGCTAGGCAATGCACGGCAAGGCAAGGAAAGGGTAACTCAAGGCAAGGCACGGTCAGGCGAGGCAAGGCAAATGCACGACAACGCTCGGCTAGGCAATGCACGGGAAGGCAAGGAATGGGTAACTCAAGGCAAGGCACGGTCAGGCGAGGCAAGGCTAAGGCACGACAACGCAAGGCTAGGCAATGCACGGAAGGCAAGCAAAGAGTAAGGGAAGGCAAGGAAGGCAAGGGAAAGCAGGGGAAGGCAAGGGTAACGAAAGGAACGGCACGGTAAGGGGAAACAAGGCAAAGGCACGACAACACAGGGTCAGGCAATGCAGGGCAAGGCAAGGAAAGGGTAACGCAAGGCAAGGCACGGTCAGGCGAGGCAAGTCTAAGGCAAGACAACGCAAGGCTAGGCAATGCACTGCAAGGCAAGGAAAGGGTAACGCAAGGCAAGGCACGGTGAGGCAAGGCAAGGCTGATGCACGACAACGCACGGCTAGGCAATGCACGGCAAGGCACGGAAAGGGTAACGTAAGGCAAGGCACGGTCAGGCGAGGCAAGGCTAAGGCACGATATCGCAAGTCTAGGCAATGCACGGCAAGGCAAGGAAAGGGTAACGCAAGGCAAGGCACGGTAAGGCGCGGCAAGGCTAAGGCACGACAACGCAAGGCTAGGCAATAAACGGAAGGCAAGCAAAGAGTAACGGAAGGCAAGGAAGGCAAGGGAAAGCAGGGGAAGGCAAGGGTAACGGAAGGAACGGCACGGCAAGGGGAAACAAGGCTAAGGCACGGCAACGCACGGCTAGGCAATGCACGGCAAGGCAAGGAAAGGGTAACGCAAGGCAAGGCACTGTCAGGCGAGGCAAGGCTAAGGCACGACAACGCAAGGCTAGGCAATGCACGGAAGGAAAGCAAAGAGTAACGGAAGGCAATGAAAGGAAGGGAAAGCAAGGCAAGGTAAGGGTAACGCAAGGCAAGGCACGGTGAGGCAAGGCAAGGCTGATGCACGACAACGCACGGCTAGGCAATTCACGGCAAGGCAAGGAAAGGGTAACGCAAGTCAAGGCACGGTCAGGCGAGGCAAGGCTAAGGCACGACAACGCAAGGCTAGGCAATGCACGGAAGGCAAGCAAAGAGGAACGGAAGGCAAGGAAGGCTTGGGAACGCAGGGAAAGGCAAGGGTAACGGAAGGAACGGCACGGTAAGGGCAAACAAGTCTAAGGCACGACAACACAGGGCTAGGCAATGCAGGGCAAGGCAAGGAAATGGTAACGCAAGGCAAGGCACGGTTTGGGGAGGCAAAGCTAATGCACGACAACGCAAGGCTAGGCAGTGCACGGCTAGGCAAGGAAAGAGTAACGGAAGGCAAGGAAGGCAAGGCAAAGCAAGGCAAGGCAAGGGTAACAGAAGGAATGGCACGGCAAGGGGAAACAAGGCTAAGGAACGGCAACGCACGGCTACGCAATGCACGGCCAGGCAAGGAAAGGGTAACGCAAGGCAAGGCACGGTAAGGCAAGACAAGGCTAATGCACGACAACGCACGGCTAGGCAATGCACGGCCAGGCAAGGAAAGGGTAACGCAAGGCAAGGCACGGTGAGGCAAGGCAAGGCAAATGCACGACAACGCAAGGCTAGGCAGTGCACGGCTAGGCAAGGAAAGAGTAACGGAAGGAAAGGAAGGCAAGGCAAAGCAAGGCAAGGCAAGTGTAACAAAAGGCAAGGCACGGCAAGGGGAAACAAGGCTAAGGAACGGCAACGCACGGCTACGCAATGCACGGCCAGGCAAGGAAAGGGTAACGCAAGGCAAGGCACGGTAAGGCAAGACAAGGCTAATGCACGACAACGCACGGCTAGGCAATGCACGGCCAGGCAAGGAAAGGGTAACGCAAGGCAAGGCACGGTGAGGCAAGGCAAGGCAAATGCACGACAACGCACGGCTAGGCAATGCACGGCAAGGCAAGGAAAGGGTAACGCAAGGCAAGGCACGGTCAGGCGAGGCAAGGCTAAGGCACGACAACGCAAGGCTAGGCAATGAACGGAAGGCAAGCAAAGAGTAACGGAAGGCAAGGAAGGCAAGGGAAAGCAAGGGAAGGCAAGGGCAACGAAAGGAACGGCACGGTAAGGGGAAACAAAGCTAAGGCACGACAATGCAGGGCTAGGCAATGCACGGCAAGGCAAGGAAAGGGTAACGCAAGGCAAAGCACGGTGAGGCAAGACAAGGCAAATGCACGACAACGCACGGCTAGGCAATGCACGGCAAGGCAAGGAAAGGGTAACTCAAGGCAAGGCACGGTCAGGCGAGGCAAGGCTAAGGCACGACAACGCAAGGCTAGGCAATGCACGGAAGGCAAGCAAAGAGCAACGGAAGGCAAGGAAGGCAAGGGAAAGCAGGGGAAGGCAAGGGTAACGAAAGGAACGGCACGGTAAGGGGAAACAAGGCTAAGGCACGACAACACAGGGCTAGGCAATGCAGGGCAAGGCAAGGAAAGGGTAACGCAAGGCAAGGCACGGTTTGGGGAGGCAAAGCTAATACACGACAACGCAAGGCTAGGCAGTGCACGGCTAGGCAAGGAAAGAGTAACGGAAGGCAACGAAGGCAAGGCAAAGCAAGGCAAGGCAAGGGTAACAGAAGGAACGGCACGGCAAGGGGAAACAAGGCTAAGGAACGGCAACGCACGGCTACGAAATGCACGGCAAGGCAAGGAAAGGGTAACGCAAGGCAAGGCACAGTGAGGCAAGGCAAGGCTGATGCACGACAACGCACGGCTAGGCAATGCACGGCAAGGCAAGGAAAGGGTAACGCAAGGCAAGGCACGGTCAGGCGAGGCAAGGCTAAGGCAAGACAACGCAAGGCTAGGCAATGCACGGCAAGGCAAGGAAAGGGTAACGCAAGGCAAGGCACGGTGAGGCAAGGGAAGGCTGATGCACGACAACGCACGGCTAGGCAATGCACGGCAAGGCAAGGAAAGGGTAACGCAAGGCAAGGCAAGGTCAGGCGAGGCAAGGCTAAGGCACGACAACGCAAGGCTAGGCAATAAACGGAAGGCAAGCAAAGAGTAACGGAAGGCAAGGAAGGCAAGGGAAAGCAGGGGAAGGCAAGGGTAACGGAAGGAACGCCACGGCAAGGGGAAACAAGGCTAAGGCACGGCAACGCACGGCTAGGCAATGCACGGCAAGGCAAGGAAAGGGTAACGCAAGGCAAGGCACTGTCAGGCGAGGCAAGGCTAAGGCACGACAACGCAAGGCTAGGCAATGCACGGAAGGAAAGCAAAGAGTAACGGAAGGCAATGAAAGGAAGGGAAAGCAAGGCAAGGTAAGGGTAACGCAAGGCAAGGCACGGTGAGGCAAGGCAAGGCTGATGCACGACAACGCACGGCTAGGCAATTCACGGCAAGGCAAGGAAAGGGTAACGCAAAGCAAGGCACGGTCAGGCGAGGCAAGGCTAAGGCACGACAACGCAAGGCTAGGCAATGCACGGCAAGGCAAGGAAAGGGTAACGCAAGGCAAGGCACGGTAAGGCGCGGCAAGGCTAAGGCACGACAACGCAAGGCTAGGCAATAAACGGAAGGCAAGCAAAGAGTAACGGAAGGCAAGGAAGGCAAGGGAAAGCAAAGCAGGGGAAGGCAAGGTAACGGAAGGAACGGCACGGTAAGGGGAAACAAGGCTAAGGCACGACAACGCAGGGCTAGCCAATTCACGGCAAGGAAAGGAAAGGGTAACGCAAGGCAAGGCACCGTTCCGCGAGGCAAGGCTAAGGCACGACAACGCAAGGCTAGGCAATGCACGGAAGGCAAGCAAAGAGTAACGGAAGGCAAGGAAGGCAAGGGAAAGCAGGGGAAGGCAAGGGTAACGAAAGGAACGGCACGGTAAGGGGAAACAAGGCTAAGGCACGACAACACAGGGCTAGGCAATGCAGGGCAAGGCAAGGAAAGGGTAACGCAAATCAAGGCACGGTTTGGGGAGGAAGGCGAATGC
The DNA here is from genome assembly GCF_037893015.1 of Macrotis lagotis. Taxonomy (NCBI): domain Eukaryota; kingdom Metazoa; phylum Chordata; class Mammalia; order Peramelemorphia; family Peramelidae; genus Macrotis; species Macrotis lagotis. Next base: position 16,638 of record NW_027422275.1, on the reverse strand, counting down.
ACGACAACGCAAGGCTAGGCAATGCACGGAAGGCAAGCAAAGAGTAACGGAAGGCAAGGGAAAGCAAGGCAAGGCAAGGGTAACAGAAGGAACGGCACGGCAAGGGGAAACAAGGCTAAGGCACGGCAACGCACGGCTAGGCAATGCAGGGCAAGGCAAGGAAAGGGTAACGCAAGGCAAGGCACGGTGAGGCAAGGCAAGGCTGATGCACGACAACGCACGGCTAGGCAATGCACGGCAAGGCACGGAAAGGGTAACGCAAGGCAAGGCACGGTCAGGCGAGGCAAGGCTAAGGCACGACAACGCAAGGCTAGGCAATGCACGGCAAGGCAAGGAAATGGTGACGCAAGGCAAGGCACGGTAAGGCGCGGCAAGGCTAAGGCACGACAACGCAAGGCTAGGCAATAAACGGAAGGCAAGCAAAGAGTAACGGAAGTCAAGGAAGGCAAGGGAAAGCAGGGGAAGGCAAGGGTAACGGAAGGAACGGCACGGTAAGGGGAAACAAGGCTAAGGCACGGCAACGCAGGGCTAGCCAATGCACGGCAAGGAAAGGAAAGGGTAACGCAAGCCAAGGCACCGTTACGCGAGGCAAGGCTAAGGCACGACAACGCAAGGCTAGGCAATGCACGGAAGGCAAGCAAAGAGTAACGGAAGGCAAGGAAGGCAAGGGAAAGCAAGGCAAGGCAAGGGTAACGGAAGGAACGGCACAGCAAGGGGAAACAAGGCTAAGGCACGGCAACGCACGGCTAGGCAATGCACGGCAAGGCAAGGAAAGGGTAACGCAAGGCAAGGCACTGTCAGGCGAGGCAAGGCTAAGACACGACAACGGAAGGCTAGGCAATGCACGGAAGGAAAGCAAAGAGTAACGGAAGGCAATGAAAGTAAGGGAAAGCAAAGCAAGGTAAGGGTAACGCAAGGCAAGGCACGGTAAGACAAGACAAGGCTAATGCACGACAACGCACGGCTAGGCAATTCACGGCAAGGCAAGGAAAGGGTAACGCAAGGCAAGGCACGGTCAGGCGAGGCAAGGCTAAGGCACGACAACGCAAGGCTAGGCAATGCACGGAAGGCAAGCAAAGAGGAACGGAAGGCAAGGAAGGCTAGGGAAAGCAGGGAAAGGCAAGGGTAACGGAAGGAACGGCACGGTAAGGGCAAACAAGACTAAGGCACGACAACACAGGGCTAGGCAATGCAGGGCAAGGCAAGGAAATGGTAACGCAAGGCAAGGCACGGTTTGGGGAGGAAGGCGCATGCACGACAACGCAAGGCTAGGCAATGCACGGAAGGCAAGCAAAGAGTAACGGAAGGCAAGGAAGGCAAGGGAAAGCAAGGCAAGGCAAGGGTAACAGAAGGAACGGCACGGCAAGGGGAAACAAGGCTAAGGCACGGCAACGCACGGCTAGGCAATGCACGGCAAGGCAAGGAAAGGGTAACGCAAGGCAAGGCACGGTGAGGCAAGGCAAGGCTGATGCACGACAACGCACGGCTAGGCAATGCACGGCAAGGCAAGGAAAGGGTAACGCAAGGCAAGGCACGGTCAGGCGAGGCAAGGCTAAGGCACGACAACGCAAGGATAGGCAATGCACGGCAAGGCAAGGAAAGGGTAACGCAAGGCAAGGCACGGTAAGGCGCGGCAAGGCTAAGGCACGACAACGCAAGGCTAGGCAATAAACGGAAGGCAAGCAAAGAGTAACGGAAGGCAAGGAAGGCAAGGGAAAGCAGGGGAAGGCAAGGCTAACGGAAGGAACGGCACGGTAAGGGGAAACAAGGCTAAGGCACGACAACGCAGGGCTAGCCAATGCACGGCATGGAAAGGAAAGGGTAACGCAAGGCAAGGCACCGTTACGCGAGGCAAGGCTAAGGCACGACAACGCAAGGCTAGGCAATGCACGGAAGGCAAGCAAAGAGTAACGGAAGGCAAGGAAGGCAAGGGAAAGCAAGGCAAGGCAAGGGTAACGGAAGGAACGGCACGGCAAGGGGAAACAAGGCTATGGCACGGCAAGGCACGGCTAGGCAATGCACGGCAAGGCAAGGAAAGGGTGACGCAAGGCAAGGCACTGTCAGGCGAGGCAAGGCTAAGGCACGACAACGCAAGGCTAGGCAATGCACGGAAGGAAAGCAAAGAGTAACGGAAGGCAATGAAAGGAAGGGAAAGCAAGGCAAGGTAAGGGTAACGCAAGGTAAGGCACGGTGAGGCAAGGCAAGGCTAATGCACGACAACGCACGGCTAGGCAATGCACGGCCAGGCAAGGAAAGGGTAACGGAAGGCAAGGCACGGTGAGGCAAGGCAAGGCAAATGCACGACAACGCACGGCTAGGCAATGCACGGCAAGGCAAGGAAAGGGTAACGCAAGGCAAGGCACGGTCAGGCGACGCAAGGCTAAGGCACGACAACGCAAGGCTAGGCAATGCACGGAAGGCAAGCAAAGAGTAACGGAAGGCAAGGAAGGCAAGGGAAAGCAAGGGAAGGCAAGGGCAACGAAAGGAACGGCACGGTAAGGGGAAACAAAGCTAAGGCACGACAATGCAGGGCTAGGCAATGCACGGCAAGGCAAGGAAAGGGTAACGCAAGGCAAGGCACGGTTTGGGGAGGAAGGCGCATGCACGACAACGCAAGGCTAGGCAATGCACGGAAGGCAAGCAAAGAGTAACGGAAGGCAAGGAAGGCAAGGGAAAGCAAGGCAAGGCAAGGGTAACGGAAGGAACGGCACGGCAAGGGGAAACAAGGCTAAGGCACGGCAACGCACGGCTAGGCAATGCACGGCAAGGCAATGCACGGCAAGGCAAGGAAAGGGTAACGCAAGGCAAGGCACTGTCCGGCCAGGCAAGGCTAAGGCACGACAACGCAAGGCTAGGCAATGCACGGACGGAAAGCAAAGAGTAACGGAAGGCAATGAAAGGAAGGGAAAGCAAGGCAAGGTAAGGGTAACGCAAGGCAAGGCACGGTGAGGCAAGGCAAGGCTGATGCACGACAACGCACGGCTAGGCAATTCACGGCAAGGCAAGGAAAGGGTAACGCAAGGCAAGGCACGGTCAGGCGAGGCAAGGCTAAGGCACGACAACGCAAGGCTAGGCAATGCACGGAAGGCAAGCAAAGAGGAACGGAAGGCAAGGAAGGCTAGGGAAAGCAGGGAAAGGCAAGGGTAACGAAAGGAACGGCACGGTAAGGGCAAACAAGAATAAGGCACGACAACACAGGGCTAGGCAATGCAGGGCAAGGCAAGGAAATGGTAACGCAAGGCAAGGCACGGTTTGGGGAGGCAAAGCTAATGCACGACAACGCAAGGCTAGGCAGTGCACGGCTAGGCAAGGAAAGAGTAACGGAAGGAAAGGAAGGCAAGGCAAAGCAAGGCAAGGCAAGTGTAACAAAAGGCAAGGCACGGCAAGGGGAAACAAGGCTAAGGAACGGCAACGCACGGCTACGCAATGCACGGCCAGGCAAGGAAAGGGTAACGCAAGGCAAGCACGGTAAGGCAAGACAAGGCTAATGCACGACAACGCACGGCTAGGCAATGCACGGCCAGGCAAGGAAAGGGTAACGCAAGGCAAGGCACGGTGAGGCAAGGCAAGGCAAATGCACGACAACGCACGGCTAGGCAATGCACGGCAAGGCAAGGAAAGGGTAACGCAAGGCAAGGCACGGTCAGGCGAGGCAAGGCTAAGGTACGACAACGCAAGGCTAGGCAATGAACGGAAGGCAAGCAAAGAGTAACGGAAGGCAAGGAAGGCAAGGGAAAGCAAGGGAAGGCAAGGGCAACGAAAGGAACGGCACGGTAAGGGGAAACAAAGCTAAGGCACGACAATGCAGGGCTAGGCAATGCACGGCAAGGCAAGGAAAGGGTAACGCAAGGCAAAGCACGGTGAGGCAAGACAAGGCAAATGCACGACAACGCACGGCTAGGCAATGCACGGCAAGGAAAGGAAAGGGTAACTCAAGGCAAGGCACGGTCAGGCGAGGCAAGGCTAAGGCACGACAACGCAAGGCTAGGCAATGCACGGAAGGCAAGCAAAGAGTAACGGAAGGCAAGGAAGGCAAGGGAAAGCAGGGGAAGGCAAGGGTAACGAAAGGAACGGCACGGTATGGGGAAACAAGGCTAAGGCACGACAACGCAAGGCTAGGCAATGCAGGGCAAGGCAAGGAAAGGGTAACGCAAGGCAAGGCACGGTTTGGGGAGGAAGGCGAATGCACGACAACGCAAGGCTAGGCAATGCACGGAAGGCAAGCAAAGAGTATCGGAAGGCAAGGAAGGCAAGGGAAAGCAAGGCAAGGCAAGGGTAACAAAAGGAACGGCACGGCAAGGGGAAACAAGGCTAAGGCACGGCAACGCACGGCTAGGCAATGCACGGCAAGGCAAGGAAAGGGTAACGCAAGGCAAGGCACGGTGAGGCAAGGCAAGGCTGATGCACGACAACGCACGGCTAGGCAATGCACGGCAAGGCAAGGAAAGGGTAACGCAAGGCAAGGCACGGTCAGGCGAGGCAAGGCTAAGGCACGACAACGCAACGCTAGGCAATGCACGGCAAGGCAAGGAAAGGGTAACGCAAGGCAAGGCAGGGTAAGGCGCGGCAAGGCTAAGGCACGACAACGCAAGGTAGGCAATAAACGGAAGGCAAGCAAAGAGTAACGGAAGGCAAGGAAGGCAAGGGAAAGCAGGGGAAGGCAAGGGTAACGGAAGGAACGGCACGGTAAGGGGAAACAAGGCTAAGGCACGACAACGCAGGGCTAGCCAATGCACGGCAAGGAAAGGAAAGGGTAACGCAAGGCAAGGCACCGTTAGGCGAGGCAAGGCTAAGGCACGGCAACGCAAGGCTAGGCAATGCACGGAAGGGAAGCAAAGAGTAACGGAAGGCAAGGAAGGCAAGGGAAAGCAAGGCAAGGCAAGGGTAACGGAAGGAACGACACGGCAAGGGGAAACAAGGCTAAGGCACGGCAACGCACGGCTAGGCAATGCACGGCAAGGCAAGGAAAGTGTAATGCAAGGCAAGGCACTGTCAGGCGAGTCAAGGCTAAGGCAGGACAACGCAAGGCTAGGCAATGCACGGAAGGAAAGCAAAGAGTAACGGAAGGCAAGGAAAGGAAGGGAAAGCAAGGCAAGGTAAGGGTAACGCAAGGCAAGGCACGGTGAGGGAAGGCAAGGCTGATGCACGACAACGCACGGCTAGGCAGTGAACGGCTAGGCAAGGAAAGAGTAACGGAGGAAAGGAAGGCAAGGCAAAGCAAGGCAAGGCAAGTGTAACAAAAGGCAAGGCACGGCAAGGGGAAACAAGGCTAAGGAACGGCAACGCACGGCTACGCAATGCACGGCCAGGCAAGGAAAGGGTAACGCAAGGCAAGGCACGGTAAGGCAAGACAAGGCTAATGCACGACAACGCACGGCTAGGCAATGCACGGCCAGGCAAGGAAAGGGTAACGCAAGGCAAGGCACGGTGAGGCAAGGCAAGGCAAATGCACGACAACGCACGGCTAGGCAATGCACGGCAAGGCAAGGAAAGGGTAACGCAAGGCAAGGCACGGTCAGGCGAGGCAAGGCTAAGGCACGACAACGCAAGGCTAGGCAATGAACGGAAGGCAAGCAAAGAGTAACGGAAGGCAAGGAAGGCAAGGGAAAGCAAGGGAAGGCAAGGGCAACGAAAGGAACGGCGCGGTAAGGGGAAACAAAGCTAAGGCACGACAATGCAGGGCTAGGCAATGCACGGCAAGGCAAGGAAAGAGTAACGCAAGGCAAAGCACGGTGAGGCAAGACAAGGCAAATGCACGACAACGCACGGCTAGGCAATGCACGGCAAGGCAAGGAAAGGGTAACTCAAGGCAAGGCACGGTCAGGCGAGGCAAGGCAAATGCACGACAACGCTCGGCTAGGCAATGCACGGGAAGGCAAGGAATGGGTAACTCAAGGCAAGGCACGTTCAGGCGAGGCAAGGCTAAGGCACGACAACGCAAGGCTAGGCAATGCACGGAAGGCAAGCAAAGAGTAAGGGAAGGCAAGGAAGGCAAGGGAAAGCAGGGGAAGGCAAGGGTAACGAAAGGAACGGCACGGTAAGGGGAAACAAGGCAAAGGCACGACAACACAGGGCTAGGCAATGCAGGGCAAGGCAAGGAAAGGGTAACGCAAGGCAAGGCACGGTCAGGCGAGGCAAGTCTAAGGCAAGACAACGCAAGGCTAGGCAATGCACTGCAAGGCAAGGAAAGGGTAACGCAAGGCAAGGCACGGTGAGGCAAGGCAAGGCTGATGCACGACAACGCACGGCTAGGCAATGCACGGCAAGGCACGGAAAGGGTAACGCAAGGCAAGGCACGGTCAGGCGAGGCAAGGCTAAGGCACGATATCGCAAGTCTAGGCAATGCACGGCAAGGCAAGGAAAGGGTAACGCAAGGCAAGGCACGGTAAGGCGCGGCAAGGCTAAGGCACGACAACGCAAGGCTAGGCAATAAACGGAAGGCAAGCAAAGAGTAACGGAAGGCAAGGAAGGCAAGGGAAAGCAGGGGAAGGCAAGGGTAACGGAAGGAACGGCACGGCAAGGGGAAACAAGGCTAAGGCACGGCAACGCACGGCTAGGCAATGCACGGCAAGGCAAGGAAAGGGTAACGCAAGGCAAGGCACTGTCAGGCGAGGCAAGGCTAAGGCACGACAACGCAAGGCTAGGCAATGCACGGAAGGAAAGCAAAGAGTAACGGAAGGCAATGAAAGGAAGGGAAAGCAAGGCAAGGTAAGGGTAACGCAAGGCAAGGCACGGTGAGGCAAGGCAAGGCTGATGCACGACAACGCACGGCTAGGCAATTCACGGCAAGGCAAGGAAAGGGTAACGCAAGTCAAGGCACGGTCAGGCGAGGCAAGGCTAAGGCACGACAACGCAAGGCTAGGCAATGCACGGAAGGCAAGCAAAGAGGAACGGAAGGCAAGGAAGGCTTGGGAACGCAGGGAAAGGCAAGGGTAACGGAAGGAACGGCACGGTAAGGGCAAACAAGTCTAAGGCACGACAACACAGGGCTAGGCAATGCAGGGCAAGGCAAGGAAATGGTAACGCAAGGCAAGGCACGGTTTGGGGAGGCAAAGCTAATGCACGACAACGCAAGGCTAGGCAGTGCACGGCTAGGCAAGGAAAGAGTAACGGAAGGCAAGGAAGGCAAGGCAAAGCAAGGCAAGGCAAGGGTAACAGAAGGAATGGCACGGCAAGGGGAAACAAGGCTAAGGAACGGCAACGCACGGCTACGCAATGCACGGCCAGGCAAGGAAAGGGTAACGCAAGGCAAGGCACGGTAAGGCAAGACAAGGCTAATGCACGACAACGCACGGCTAGGCAATGCACGGCCAGGCAAGGAAAGGGTAACGCAAGGCAAGGCACGGTGAGGCAGGCAAGGCAAATGCACGACAACGCAAGGCTAGGCAGTGCACGGCTAGGCAAGGAAAGAGTAACGGAAGGAAAGGAAGGCAAGGCAAAGCAAGGCAAGGCAAGTGTAACAAAAGGCAAGGCACGGCAAGGGGAAACAAGGCTAAGGAACGGCAACGCACGGCTACGCAATGCACGGCCAGGCAAGGAAAGGGTAACGCAAGGCAAGGCACGGTAAGGCAAGACAAGGCTAATGCACGACAACGCACGGCTAGGCAATGCACGGCCAGGCAAGGAAAGGGTAACGCAAGGCAAGGCACGGTGAGGCAAGGCAAGGCAAATGCACGACAACGCACGGCTAGGCAATGCACGGCAAGGCAAGGAAAGGGTAACGCAAGGCAAGGCACGGTCAGGCGAGGCAAGGCTAAGGCACGACAACGCAAGGCTAGGCAATGAACGGAAGGCAAGCAAAGAGTAACGGAAGGCAAGGAAGGCAAGGGAAAGCAAGGGAAGGCAAGGGCAACGAAAGGAACGGCACGGTAAGGGGAAACAAAGCTAAGGCACGACAATGCAGGGCTAGGCAATGCACGGCAAGGCAAGGAAAGGGTAACGCAAGGCAAAGCACGGTGAGGCAAGACAAGGCAAATGCACGACAACGCACGGCTAGGCAATGCACGGCAAGGCAAGGAAAGGGTAACTCAAGGCAAGGCACGGTCAGGCGAGGCAAGGCTAAGGCACGACAACGCAAGGCTAGGCAATGCACGGAAGGCAAGCAAAGAGCAACGGAAGGCAAGGAAGGCAAGGGAAAGCAGGGGAAGGCAAGGGTAACGAAAGGAACGGCACGGTAAGGGGAAACAAGGCTAAGGCACGACAACACAGGGCTAGGCAATGCAGGGCAAGGCAAGGAAAGGGTAACGCAAGGCAAGGCACGGTTTGGGGAGGCAAAGCTAATACACGACAACGCAAGGCTAGGCAGTGCACGGCTAGGCAAGGAAAGAGTAACGGAAGGCAACGAAGGCAAGGCAAAGCAAGGCAAGGCAAGGGTAACAGAAGGAACGGCACGGCAAGGGGAAACAAGGCTAAGGAACGGCAACGCACGGCTACGAAATGCACGGCAAGGCAAGGAAAGGGTAACGCAAGGCAAGGCACAGTGAGGCAAGGCAAGGCTGATGCACGACAACGCACGGCTAGGCAATGCACGGCAAGGCAAGGAAAGGGTAACGCAAGGCAAGGCACGGTCAGGCGAGGCAAGGCTAAGGCAAGACAACGCAAGGCTAGGCAATGCACGGCAAGGCAAGGAAAGGGGAACGCAAGGCAAGGAACGGTGAGGCAAGGCAAGGCTGATGCACGACAACGCACGGCTAGGCAATGCACGGCAAGGCAAGGAAAGGGTAACGCAAGGCAAGGCACTGTCAGGCGAGGCAAGGCTAAGGCAAGACAACGCAAGGCTAGGCAATGCACGGCAAGGCAAGGAAAGGGTAACGGAAGGCAAGGAAGGCAAGGGAAAGCAGGGGAAGGCAAGGGTAACGGAAGGAACGGCACGGCAAGGGGAAACAAGGCTAAGGCACGGCAACGCACGGCTAGGCAATGCAAGGCAAGGCAAGGAAAGGGTAACGCAAGGCAAGGCACTGTCAGGCGAGGCAAGGCTAAGGCACGACAACGCAAGGCTAGGCAATGCACGGAAGGCAAGCAAAGAGGAACGGAAGGCAAGGAAGGCTAGGGAAAGCAGGGAAAGGCAAGGGTAACGGAAGGAACGGCACGGTAAGGGCAAACAAGACTAAGGCACGACAACACAGGGCTAGGCAATGCAGGGCAAGGCAAGGAAATGGTAACGCAAGGCAAGGCACGGTTTGGGGAGGCAAAGCTAATGCACGACAACGCAAGGCTAGGCAGTGCACGGCTAGGCAAGGAAAGAGTAACGGAAGGAAAGGAAAGCAAGGCAAAGCAAGGCAAGGCAAGTGTAACAAAAGGCAAGGCACGGCAAGGGGAAACAAGGCTAAGGAACGGCAACGCACGGCTACGCAATGCACGGCCAGGCAAGGAAAGGGTAACGCAAGGCAAGGCACGGTAAGGCAAGACAAGTCTAATGCACGACAACGCAAGGCTAGGCAATGCACGGAAGGCAAGCAAAGAGTAACGGAAGGCAAGGAAGGCAAGGGAAAGCAAGGCAAGGCAAGGGTAACAGAATGAACGGCACGGCAAGGGGAAACAAGGCTAAGGCACGGCAACGCACGGCTAGGCAATGCACGGCAAGGCAAGGAAAGGGTAACGCAAGGCAAGGAACGATGAGGCAAGGCAAGGCTGATGCACGACAACGCACGGCTAGGCAATGCACGGCAAGGCAAGGAAAGGGTAACGCAAGGCAAGGCACGGTCAGGCGAGGCAAGGCTAAGGCACGACAACGCAAGGCTAGGCAATGCACGGCAAGGCAAGGAAAGGGTAACGCAAGGCAAGGTACGGTAAGGCGCGGCAAGGCTAAGGCACGACAACGCAAGGCTAGGCAATAAACGGAAGGGAAGCAAAGAGTAACGGAAGGCAAGGAATGCAAGGGAAAGCAGGGGAAGGCAAGGGTAACGGAAGGAACGGCACGGTAAGGGGAAACAAGGCTAAGGCACGACAACGCAGGGCTAGCCAATGCACGGCAAGGAAAGGAAAGGGTAACGCAAGGCAAGGCACCGTTACGCGAGGCAAGGCTAAGGCACGACAACGCAAGGCTAGGCAATGCACGGAAGGCAAGCAAAGAGTAACGGAAGGCAAGGAAGGCAGGGGAAAGCAGGGGAAGGCAAGGGTAACGGAAGGAACGGCAATGTAAGGGGAAACAAGGCTAAGGCACGACAACGCAGGGCTAGCCAATGCACGGCAAGGAAAGGAAAGGGTAACGCAAGGCAAGGCACCGTTACGCGAATCAAGGCTAAGGCACGACAACGCAAGGCTAGGCAATGCACGGAAGGCAAGCAAAGAGTAACGGAAGGCAAGGAAGGCAAGGGAAAGCAAGGCAAGGCAAGGGTAACGGAAGCAACGGCACGGCAAGGGGAAACAAGGCTAAGGCACGGCAACGCACGGCTAGGCAATGCACGGCAAGGCAAGGAAAGGGTAATGCAAGGCAAGGCACTGTCAGGCGAGTCAAGGCTAAGGCAGGACAACGCAAGGCTAGGCAATGCACGGAAGGAAAGCAAAGAGTAACGGAAGGCAAGGAAAGGAAGGGAAAGCAAGGCAAGGTAAGGGTAAGGCAAGGCAAGGCACGGTGAGGGAAGGCAAGGCTGATGCACGACAACGCACGGCTAGGCAATTCACGGCAAGGCAAGGAAAGGGTAACGCAAGGCAAGGCACGGTCAGGCGAGGCAAGGCTAAGGCACGACAACGCAAGGCTAGGCAATGCACGGAAGGCAAGCAAAGAGGAACGGAAGGCAAGGAAGGCTAGGGAAAGCAGGGAAAGGCAAGGGTAACGGAAGGAACGGCACGGTAAGGGCAAACAAGACTAAGGCACGACAACACAGGGCTAGGCAATGCAGGGCAAGGCAAGGAAAGGGTAACGCAAGCCAAGGCACGGTTTGGGGAGGCAAAGCTAATGCACGACAACGCAAGGCTAGGCAGTGCACGGCTAGCCAAGGAAAGAGTAACGGAAGGAAAGTAAGGCAAGGCAAAGCAAGGCAAGGCAAGTGTAACAAAAGGCAAGGCACGGCAAGGGGAAACAAGGCTAAGGAACGGCAACGTACGGCTACGCAATGCACGGCCAGGCAAGGAAAGGGTAACGCAAGGGAAGGCACGGTAAGGCAAGACAAGGCTAATGCACGACAACGCACGGCTAGGCAATGCACGGCCAGGCAAGGAAAGGGTAACGCAAGGCAAGGCACGGTGAGGCAAGGCAAGGCAAATGCACGACAACGCACGGCTAGGCAATGCACGGCAAGGCAAGGAAAGGGTAACGCAAGGCAAGGCACGGTCAGGCGAGGCAAGGCTAAGGCACGACAACGCAAGGCTAGGCAATGAACGGAAGGCAAGCAAAGAGTAACGGAAGGCAAGGAAGGCAAGGGAAAGCAAGGCAAGGCAAGGGCAACGAAAGGAACGGCACAGTAAGGGGAAACAAAGCTAAGGCACGACAATGCAGGGCTAGGCAATGCACGGCAAGGCAAGGAAAGGGTAACGCAAGGCAAAGCACGGTGAGGCAAGACAAGGCAAATGCACGACAACGCACGGCTAGGCAATGCACGGCAAGGCAAGGAAAGGGTAACGCAAGGCAAGGCACGGTTTGGGGAGGCAAAGCTAATGCACGACAACGCAAGGCTAGGCAGTGCACGGCTAGGCATGGAAAGAGTAACGGAAGGCAAGGAAGGCAAGGCAAAGCAAGGCAAGGCAAGGGTAACAGAAGGAACGGCACGGCAAGGGGAAACAAGGCTAAGGAACGGCAACGCACGGCTACGAAATGCACGGCAAGGCAAGGAAAGGGTAACGCAAGGCAAGGCACGGTGAGGCAAGGCAAGGCTGATGCACGACAACGCACGGCTAGGCAATGCACGGCAAGGCAAGGAAAGGGTAACGGAAGGCAAGGCACTGTCAGGCGAGGCAAGGCTAAGGCAAGAACGCAAGGCTAGGCAATGCACGGCAAGGCAAGGAAAGGGTAACGCAAGGCAAGGCACGGTGAGGCAAGGCAAGGCTGATGCACGACAACGCACGGCTAGGCAATGCACCCCAAGGCAAGGAAAGGGTAACGCAAGGCAAGGCACGGTGAGGGAAGGCAAGGCAAATGCACGACAACGCACGGCTAGGCAATGCACGGCAAGGCAAGGAAAGGGTAACGCAAGGCAAGGCACGGTCAGGCGAGGCAAGGCTAAGGCACGACAACGCAAGGCTAGGCAATGAACGGAAGGCAAGCAAAGAGTAACGGAAGGCAAGGAAGGCAAGGGAAAGCAAGGGAAGGCAAGGGTAACGAAAGGAACGGCACGGTAAGGGGAAACAAGGCTAAGGCACGACAACACAGGGCTAGGCAATGCAGGGCAAGGCAAGGAAAGGGTAACGCAAGGCAAGGCACGGTTTGGGGAGGAAGGCGCATGCACGACAACGCAAGGCTAGGCAATGCACGGAAGGCAAGCAAAGAGTAACGGAAGGCAAGGAAGGCAAGGGAAAGCAAGGCAAGGCAAGGGTAACAGAATGAACGGCACGGCAAGGGGAAACAAGTCTAAGGCACGGCAACGCACGGCTAGGCAATGCACGGCAAGGCAAGGAAAGGGTAACGCAAGGCAAGGCACGATGAGGCAAGGCAAGGCTGATGCACGACAATGCACGGCTAGGCAATGCACGGCAAGGCAAGGAAAGGGTAACGCAAGGCAAGGCACGGTCAGGCGAGGCAAGGCTAAGGAACGACAACGCAAGGCTAGGCAATGCACGGCAAGGCAAGGAAAGTGTAACGCAAGGCAAGGCACGGTAAGGCGCGGCAAGGCTAAGGCACGACAACGCAAGGCTAGGCAATAAACGGAAGGGAAGCAAAGAGTAACGGAAGGCAAGGAATGCAAGGGAAAGTAGGGGAAGGCAAGGGTAACGGAAGGCACGGCACGGTAAGGGGAAACAAGGCTAAGGCACGACAACGCAGGGCTAGCCAATGCACGGCAAGGAAAGGAAAGGGTAACGCAAGGCAAGGCACCGTTACGCGAGGCAAGGCTAAGGCACGACAACGCAAGGCTAGGCAATGCACGGAAGGCAAGCAAAGAGTAACGGAAGGCAAGGAAGGCAAGGGAAAGCAAGGCAAGGCAAGGGTAACGGAAGGAACGGCACGGCAAGGGGAAACAAGGCTAAGGCACGGCAACGCACGGCTAGGCAATGCACGGCAAGGCAAGGAAAGGGTAACGCAAGGCAAGGCACTGTCCGGCCAGGCAAGGCTAAGGCACGACAACGCAAGGCTAGGCAATGCACGGACGGAAAGCAAAGAGTAACGGAAGGCAATGAAAGGAAGGGAAAGCAAGGCAAGGTAAGGGTAACGCAAGGCAAGGCACGGTGAGGCAAGGCAAGGCTGATGCACGACAACGCACGGCTAGGCAATTCACGGCAAGGCAAGGAAAGGGTAACGCAAGGCAAGGCACGGTCAGGCGAGGCAAGGCTAAGGCACGACAACGCAAGGCTAGGCAATGCACGGAAGGCAAGCAAAGAGGAACGGAAGGCAAGGAAGGCTAGGGAAAGCAGGAAAGGCAAGGGTAACGAAAGGAACGGCACGGTAAGGGCAAACAAGAATAAGGCACGACAACACAGGGCTAGGCAATGCAGGGCAAGGCAAGGAAATGGTAACGCAAGGCAAGGCACGGTTTGGGGAGCAAAGCTAATGCACGACAACGCAAGGCTAGGCAATGCACGGAAGGCAAGCAAAGAGTAACGGAAGGCAAGGAAGGCAAGGGAAAGCAAGGGAAGGCAAGGGCAACGAAAGGAACGGCACGGTAAGGGGAAACAAAGCTAAGGCAGGACAATGCAGGGCTAGGCAATGCACGGCAAGGCAAGGAAAGGGTAACGCAAGGCAAGGCACGGTTTGGGGAGGCAAGGCTAATGCACGACAACGCAAGGCTAGGCAATGCACGGCTAGGCAAGGAAAGAGTAACGGAAGGCAAGGAAGGCAAGGCAAATGCAAAGCAAGGCAAGGCAAGGCAAGGAACAGGGTAACGCAAGGCAAGGCACGGCAAGGGGAAACAAGGCTAAGGAACGGCAACGCACGGCTAGGCAATGCACGGCAAGGCAAGGAAAGGGTAACGCAAGGCAAGGCACGATGAGGCAAGGCAAGGCTGATGCACGACAATGCACGGCTAGGCAATGCACGGCAAGGCAAGGAAAGGGTAACGCAAGGCAAGGCACGGTGAGGCAAGGCAAGGCAAATGCACGACAACGCACGGCTAGGCAATGCACGGCAAGGCAAGGAAAGGGTAACGCAAGGCAAGGCACGGTCAGGCGAGGCAAGGCTAAGGCACGACAACGCAAGGCTAGGCAATGCACGGAAGGCAAGCAAAGAGTAACGGAAGGCAAGGAAGGCAAGGGAAAGCAGGGGAAGGCAAGGGTAACGAAAGGAACGGCACGGTAAGGGGAAACAAGGCTAAGGCACGACAACGCAGGGCTAGGCAATGCACGGCAAGGCAAGGAAAGGGTAACGCAAGGCAAGGCACGGTTTGGCGAGGCAAGGCGAATGCACGACAACGCAAGGCTAGGCAATGCACGGAAGGCAAGCAAAGAGTAACGGAAGGCAAGGAAGGCAAGGGAAAGCAAGGCAAGGCAAGGGTAACGGAAGGAACGGCACGGCAAGGGGAAACAAGGCTAAGGCACGGCAAGGGCTAGGCAATGCACGGCAAGGCAAGGAAAGGGTAACGCAAGGCAAGGCACGGTAGGCAAGGCAAGGCTGATGCACGACAACGCACGGCTAGGCAATGCACGGCAAGGCAAGGAAAGGGTAACGCAAGGCAAGGCACGGTCAGGCCAGGCAAGGCTAAGGCACGACAACGCAAGGCTAGGCAATGCACGGACAAGGAAAGCAAAGAGTAAGGCGGAAGGCAAGGAACAACGCAAGGTAGGCAATAAACAAGGCAAGCAAAGAGTAACGGAAGGCAAGGAAGGCAAGGGAAAGCAGGGGAAGGCAAGGGTAACAAGGAACGGCACGGTAAGGGGAAACAAGGCTAAGGCACGACAACGCACGGCTAGGCAATGCACGGCAAGGCAAGGAAAGGGTAACGCAAGGCAAGGCACGGTCAGGCGAGGCAAGGCTAAGGCACGACAACGCAAGGCTAGGCAATGCACGGAAGGCAAGCAAAGAGTAACGGAAGGCAAGGAAGGCAAGGGAAAGCAGGGCAAGGCAAGGGTAACGAAAGGAACGGCACGGTAAGGGGAAACAAGGCTAAGGCACGACAACGCACGGCTAGGCAATGCACGGCAAGGCAAGGAAAGGTAACGCAAGGCAAGGCACGGTTTGGGGAGGAGTAACGGAAGGCAAGGAAAGGAAGGGAAAGCAAGGCAAGGTAATGCACGACAACGCAAGGCTAGGCAACGCACGGCTAGCACGGCTAGGCAAGGAAAGAGTAACGGAAGGAAAGGAAGGCAAGGCAAAGCAAGGCAAGGCAAGTGTAACAAAAGGCAAGGCACGGCAAGGGGAAACAAGGCTAAGGAACGGCAACGCACGGCTACGCAATGCACGGCCAGGCAAGGAAAGGGTAACGCAAGGCAAGGCACGGTAAGGCAAGACAAGGCTAATGCACGACAACGCACGGCTAGGCAATGCACGGCCAGGCAAGGAAAGGGTAACGCAAGGCAAGGCACGGTGAGGCAAGGCAAGGCAAATGCACGACAACGCACGGCTAGGCAATGCACGGCAAGGCAAGGAAAGGGTAACGCAAGGCAAGGCACGGTCAGGCGAGGCAAGGCTAAGGCACGACAACGCAAGGCTAGGCAATGAACGGAAGGCAAGCAAAGAGTAACGGAAGGCAAGGAAGGCAAGGGAAAGCAAGGGAAGGCAAGGGCAACGAAAGGAACGGCACGGTAAGGGGAAACAAAGCTAAGGCACGACAATGCAGGGCTAGGCAATGCACGGCAAGGCAAGGAAAGAGTAACGCAAGGCAAAGCACGGTGAGGCAAGACAAGGCAAATGCACGACAACGCACGGCTAGGCAATGCACGGCAAGGCAAGGAAAGGGTAACTCAAGGCAAGGCACGGTCAGGCGAGGCAAGGCAAATGCACGACAACGCTCGGCTAGGCAAGGGGAAGGCAAGGAATAACTCAAGGCAAGGCACGGTCAGGCGAGGCAAGGCTAAGGCACGACAACGCAAGGCTAGGCAATGCACGGAAGGCAAGCAAAGAGTAACGGAAGGCAAGGAAGGCAAGGGAAAGCAGGGGAAGGCAAGGGTAACGAAAGGAACGGCACGGTAAGGGGAAACAAGGCAAAGGCACGACAACGCAAGGTCAGGCAATGCAGGGCAAGGCAAGGAAAGGGTAACGCAAGGCAAGGCACGGTCAGGCGAGGCAAGGCTAAGGCACGACAACGCAAGGCTAGGCAATGCACGGCAAGGCAAGGAAAGAGTAACGGAAGGCAAGGAAGGCAAGGGAAAGCAAGGCAAGGCAAGGGTAACAAAAGGAACGGCACGGCAAGGGGAAACAAGGCTAAGGCACGGCAACGCACGGCTAGGCAATGCACGGCAAGGCAAGGAAAGGGTAACGCAAGGCAAGGCACGGTGAGGCAAGGCAAGGCTGATGCACGACAACGCACGGCTAGGCAATGCACGGCAAGGCAAGGAAAGGGTAACGCAAGGCAAGGCACGGTCAGGCGAGGCAAGGCTAAGGCACGACAACGCAAC